>NC_091154.1:220000-226677 GCF_040958095.1 Procambarus clarkii
GCGCATGAGCTGGAACTTATCTTCGTTAAACACCATATTATTTTCTGTAGCCCATAGAAAGACCTGATCTACATCTGATTGGAGGTTCGCCGTGTCCTCTATGTTGCCTACTCTCATGAAGATCCTAGTGTCATCTGCAAAGGATGATACAATGCTATAGGTTGTGTTCTTGTCTATGTCCGATATGAGGATGAGAAAAAGTACTGAAGCAAGCACAGTACCCTGGGGGACTGAGCTCTTTACGGTTGATGGGCTGGATTTTATTTTGTTGACTATTACACATTGGGTTGTGTTAGTCAGGAAATTGTAGATCCATCTGCCTATTTTTCTGGTAATTCCTTTTGAACGCATTTTATGTGCAATAACACCATGGTCACATTTATCAAAAGCTTTTGCGAAATCTGTGTAAATTACATCAGCGTTTTGTTTGTCTTCCATAGCATCTAATGCCATATCATAGTGGTCCAGCAACTGCGACAGGCAAGAGCGCCCTGTTCTGAAACCATGTTGTCCGGGGTTATGGAGATGCTGTGATTCCATGTATTTTGTGATCTTACTTCTTAGCACTCTCTCAAAAATTTTTATGATGTGCGATGTTAGCGCTATCGGTCTGTAATTTTTTGCCTCTGCCTTATTTCCTCCTTTATGAAGTGGCGCTATCTCTGCTGTTTTTAGTATGTCAGGGATAACGCCAGTATCTAGGCTTTGTCTCCACAGAATGTGGAGGGCCTGCGATAGTGGTTTTTTACAGTTCTTTATGAATATGGAGTTCCAAGAATCCGGGCCTGGTGCAGAGTGCATAGGCATACTGTTTATGGCTTCTTCAAAATCCAGTGGGGATAGGGTGACGTCTGATATATGATTTGATGTTGGTATCATATCCATGAAAAATTCATTTGGGTTATCAATCTTTAGAGTGTTTAATGGCTCGCTGAAAACAGAGTCGTACTGCTTCCTCAGTAGCTCGCTCATTTCTTTGTTGTCATCGGTGAAGCTAGGAGTCAGGTGGTGGCTCTAGTGAGAGGTGACGTACCCGAAAAAGTGTTCATCACCGGGGCTGGCTACAGGCATGTAGCAAAGTATGTGGAAGAGCCCATAATATGCCTGAAATGCTGCAGATGGGGGCATAAATCCTGGAGATGTCAAAATGATCCACGATGTCGTTTCTGCGGAAAGTCTCACCTCTCTACTGTGTGTAGAAACAGACTGAATCTGGGTGAGAAAATAGTTCCCAGATGCTGCAACTGTGGAGGTGTTCACAATGCGAGCTCGGCTGTGTGTAGCAAGAGGCCGAGTATGGCTGTTCTCCGGCCGGTGAATGTTACAGAGCAAGCAAGAGCTCTTACCCAGACACCGGGAGCACAGCAAAACAGTCTGCCCCAAACAGTGCCAGTGAACCGGACGAATGCGTGGGTAAAGGAGTCACCTTTACTTAGGCAGGCTCCAGCAACAAGCAGCCACGCCACCACTCAGGACTCCGGCAGTGACAGTGTAACGGTGAGTGAAGTGGCTACTGTGGCTCAGAGAGAGGGTCATAATAATATGGTCAAGGAAGTGTGGGCTGAACTTAAAAAAGTTGGTGAGTTCCTCCAAAATCTGGGGCAGAGAATCGAGTCCATCGAGGCTAAATTAAACGTTCAGGAGGTCAAGGAAAATCACAAAACGGTGAAGGATAGTCAGGATATAGTGGTTGAGGACAAAAATGAAATATTGAGTGATGAAATGAAGGAAAGTGAAGTGTGTGTGAATGATGGTAGTCGTAGTGAAAGGAAGAGCCCTATAATTACACATAAAATGAAGGAATCATTTGGGCCAATAATGGACATCTCAGGGCTGAAAAAATCTCTTGAGAATCGCAATGTCGCTTTTACTGGTGAACTTGGGAGGAGGTGGGAGATGTTATACAAGGTATGGCTATCATTTAGTGAACTTATTGGGGATGACTTAGGCAATGAATTGATTAATAATGGATCACCCTAGACTGAAAGTGTTGTCATGGAATGTTAATGGTTTGAGAAACAGGGTTACAGATGTTCATTGTTATGTGATGGGAAATGATATTGATGTTGTAGCTCTCCAAGAGACAGGGGATAGGAATGAAGGATTATTGAAATTAAATGGCTATAAAGGGTTTCACCTCTTCGCCGCAAATAACATCAGAGGCACGTCGATTTATGTTAAGAACTCCATACCAGCAGAGTTAGTAGAACCGCCATCAAAAACGCAAGGTATAGAGAGTGTCTGTGTTAAATTATCATTAAGGGAAGGGGAATTTATTGTAGTTAATTTGTATGTATCCAGGAACTGCTTCGACGCTAACTATTTACCTGACTGCATTTATACTAATCCTTCACTGGTCATTGGGGACCTTAATGCTCGGCACACAAGCCTTGGGACAGTGGGTAGTATTAATACTAATGGGGTCAAGTGGTTACAGTTTCTACAAGATCATCCAGATACCTGTCTATTGGGAAACAATGAACCAACTCACATCAGGGGAGGACGGCTTGACTATGCCTGCGTTTTAAACTCTCAGGGGATTATGGGGGAGGCTCGGGTTGTTCGGGAACTACTTAGTGACCACTTTGCCTTGAACGTTGAATTACCACTGGGGAAAAAACAAGTCCACTTTCAAAGGAAAAGGCTAAATATTAAGAAAGATATGAAAAATTATTTTATTCAAAATATGGGAGATTGGTATCAACATTACACGCCGCTCTGCGTTGATAGTTTTTACGAGGACATGGTCGAGAACATAGAGAAATTAGTACAGAGGGAAAATAACGGGGGCAGGGGAAGCAAGACGCACGGACCTAAGAAATTTAAATATTCCAATGATCAGCAAGTCAAGGGATGGGAGAGAATGCTACGGGGTGCGCATAAAGCATGGTTAAAAAATGGAATGAGGGATGAAGAGAAAAATACAATGTTGGAAGTGGCTAGGGAATGCAGTCAGGTGAGGAAGGAGGCGCGGGACAGATACTGGCAAGACTTTGCTCAGGCCATTGGTAATACTAAGAACCTTAAAGACATATGGAGAGCAGTAAATAAAGTCAGGGGTTGTAAGACTAAATTCATTGCTCACTCAGATCCAGGGAAAGTTGCTAATGAGTTAGTAGATAAATGGGCAAGTGCTGCTGGTATGGAGTCCTTACCTGCAGACACGAGAGTCACCATTGAGTCATGGGAAAATATTAGAAATGGAGTAACTTTATGTGCCTTAAATACAAGATCTATAGCATGCACTGAGATAACCCACGATGAGCTACTGGATGCTATAAAAAGTGGCAGCTCCACTGCTCCGGGAAAAGATGGAGTAACGTATGACATACTTAATTATTTAGCCGGTATGAAACCTAATCCCTTACTTGATTTGTTTAATATGAGTTATAGAGAGGGAAAGTTACCAAGAAAATGGAAAGAGGCTGTCATCATTCCTATCCCTAAGTCAAACGGAGGCTACAGACCTGTCTCCTTAATATCCTGCTTTTGTAAAATGATGGAAAGGATTTTGTTAAATAGGCTACTCTACCTTGTAGGTGATAACATGTCCAATAATCTCTTTGGTTTTATCAAAGGCAAAAGTACTGCGGATTGTCTCTTAAAGTATTTGTCTAATGTGGATGACAATTGTAGAGTTTTTGTTGATCTACAAGGAGCGTTTGATAAAGCCAATGGGGAAGTAATCTTATACGAATTAGCCAATCTGGGAATAACAGGGAGATTGCTACACTGGATAAGGGATTACCTGCAAGGCAGAAAAGGTCAGGTGTATTACCAGGGATACATGTCTGAGGAACGGAGGTTTCAGTTAGGTACCCCACAAGGGGGAGTATTAAGTCCCACCTTATTCAATGTATTAATGAACAGATTAGCATCAGAGATGTATCCTCCAGGGGTCACGACGATCATATATGCTGATGACATTCTTATACAAGGCACTTCTGGGAACAAAATTCAAGATGCTCTTAACATACTTGGTACAACCTGTCACAAGTTAGGCTTAGTTATAAATGCAGATAAAACCAAATACGAGTATAGGAAACGAAGAAATATAACACTTACTCTAAATGGTGTGGAACTGAGCCGTGTACAGAAGTACAAGTATCTGGGCATGTATGTTGGATACACATGTGAGAGTAAAAATGCTGAAATAAATCATATCAGCACCTTATGTAAAGCCCGTCTGCATCCTCTAAAAGCACTGGCTTTTTCTGGTAAAGGTGTTGGGGTACCTATCTTGCGGATGTTATACATAAGCACTGTTCGATCCCTGATAGACTACGCAGCACCCGTATTGTCTTACACAGGCCAAGGCAGAATTCAAAAAATAGAGCTGATACAGAACGAGGCTATGAGGATTATTCTTGGATGTCAAAGAAATGCAATGATTGAAATAATGAGAATGGAATTAAATTTACAGTGTGTGTGATAGAGTCCGTGACATTAACACTAGAGTATCTATTCGTTTCATGCGGAGAAAAGGAGGGGATAAGCTGTTTGAGAGCGTTCAGACCTGCTTGAGTGACGTACACACTTCCAGGAAACTGAGGGAGACTCGCTATACGAGAGGATTAGCTCATGACCTCAGGGAATACGACGTACTTGACTGCTGTAAACCCTCTCGAAAGTGTAATATGTCTGCTCCCTGGAAAGTACAGAAAATAGACGTCGAAATTGTACCCCTCAAGGTGAAAAAGATTCATCATGAACCGGGACAATTACGGTGTTTGTATGGAAGCATGATATCTCGGTTACCAAGAGGCAACAGTTTACATGTATATTGCGACGGGTCGGTGGCGGAGGATGGCAGGGCAGGGTGTGGTGTCCTAATAAGGGATTATACGGAGTTTGGGACTGTGGACAGGATAATTGAACTCCGGCTTAGTAATTATATATCATCCACACAAGCTGAACTGCAGGCCATTCTGGCGTGTTTGGAGGAAGTACGTCATGACGACAAAAATGTTTTTGTATTTGTCGATAGCCGAGGAGCACTGGAGTCCTTAAACAGTAGAAACCCAGTCTTCATGTCTATAGTGGAGGACTGTAAGAGAAGAATAACTGAGATACAGCTGAAAGGTTATAGTGTGAAATTCATGTGGATTCCATCTCATGTTGGAATAGTGCTCAACGAGGTGGCGGATGACTTGGCCAAACGTGCCACATCAAAACCACAAGTTGACATTGAATGTGAATTCACAATGAGACAAATAAGAAGCAAAATCAGAAATATTCAGGCACAGGCGGGAGTGGAGAGGAGAGAGATAATGTATGAGAGTAGTCAAACCATGCAACACTACATGTATGTGAGTCAAAACACCCATTTCACTTATGGTAAAAGGAGAAATGCTTGGAGTGACTCTGTGTACATGCGGCTCAGGCTTGGGTACAAATATTACTGGGAATATGGGATAGATGTTCATGGTAATGACACGAAGTGTAAACTATGTGGTATGTTAAGGTCTCACACCCTTGCCCATTATATTCTTGATTGTCCGTTGATTAGTGTATATAGAAACACTGAGATAAGGACTGTTCCTGAACAAATAGCCTGGATGTGTCACAACGGAAAGGTTGATGATATTCTTGAGAGATATAAGAATTTTGCACCAAGATTGTAATATTTTGTTGAATTATCTGCAGGTGTCTTGCAAATTGTCTATACAGTATACCTAGGTCATAAAAGTATTTGTGTGTACGTCTGATACCATACTACTTGTGAAGGAGGAAATGTATATGTTTACCTCTCAGAATGTTTGGTAATATGTTTATTTGTGATGTGTGTATATGTATATATTAACACGTTGTACTGAACGGGGTGAGAATAGCTTGAGCTACCTCATCCCTTTGTGTGTATTTTACCTCAATAAACTTATTTCAATTTCAATTTCAAATTTCAATCGGTGAAAGTTCCATCTCGTGTGGGGGGGTGTGTGGGGGGGTCACCCCATTTCTTTGTTGTCATCGGTGAAAGTTCCATCTCGTGTGGGGGGCGTGTGGGGGGGTCACCCCACCACAATACTGAGTTAACCACCAATTCAACCACCTTGTATCACCCCGCATCACACCACCACAGCCACACAAGATGCACAACACATAAGATACATACACAACACACAAGATACATATAAACATTTACACTCAGGGTCCCTTGTAACCTTATTATTATTATACAAAAAGTGCGCCAAGGAGGCGTGTAGTCAGCTGTTGCCTGGTGTAAACAGTGAGCGATCAACAGGTGTGGTGACCGAACCATTGAGGCGCCTGGTGGGCCTCACCCTTCCTGCCTCTGTGAGCAGTGTGGGGCCCTCACTACCCCGCCACCACTCTTAGAGGACCACCACGCCTCGAGGACCACCACGCCTCGAGGACCACCACGCCTCGAGGACCACCACGCCTCGAGGACCACCACTCTTAGAGGACCACCACGCCTCGAGGACCACCACGCCTCGAGGACCACCACTCTTAGAGGATCACCACGCCTCGAGGACCACCACGCCTCGAGGACCACCACGCCTCGAGGACCACCACTCTTAGAGGACCACCACGCCTCGAGGACCACCACGCCTCGAGGACCACCACGCCTCGAGGACCACCACGCCTCGAGGACCACCACTCTTAGAGGATCACCACGCCTCGAGGACCACCACGCTCGATCACTCACCCGGACCACC
>NC_091154.1:227177-254677 GCF_040958095.1 Procambarus clarkii
CGACCCACCCTCACCACGACGGCGTACCAGGACGTGTACGTCACGCAGACGCAGGAGGTCCCGACCTACGTCACCAGCACGGACTACCGCCAAGTGATCATCACTCAGACGGAGACGCAGCCGCACTACATCACCACCACCGAGCTGAAGGAGGTAGTGGTGACCCAGACCACCACTGTACCGCTGTACCTCACCACCACGGCCATCTCCGAGGTGCACTTCACCACCACGGTACCCATAAACAACTACCTAACTACCACGGTACCGGCGTATGTGGTGAGCACCATTGACAGGTACCTGACCACCACGGTACCCTACTACGTCACCAGGACAACCACAGCCCAGGTACTGGTTGACAGACCTTCCAAGACGCTACATCCTAAGAATTATTACACATACTACGCCAAGCACTAAGGGAACTACTAGTTTAAGACGCCCCCTAGTTTGGATAGCAAGTTTTAGGGGGTTCCCTAAGTTTAGACGGCCCCCTGGTATGGATTCGTGGGTTTAGGGTCCCCTAGTTTGGAGCCCCATGTCATGGAGGAAGCTTAATTAAGCTTAGGGTAGTTAATTCTTGAGAAAGGTCTTGTAGAAAAGCATTTTCAAAATGCCTGGAAGAAATACTTTAGTTTAGGGTAACTTTTTAAAGGCTGTGACTGAATTATTAGTTTTTTTAAAACTGCTTTTATGGAATTGTTGATCCGTAAAAATTTATATCAGCGTTCTCATTTATAAATATTTGAGAATCTTAGTGGTATTTTGAGTCTTTTATAATATATTCAATTGAGCATTGTTAAGAGACGCTAAGATGAATTACATTGCTGCATTGTGTGAATATATAAATGTGATTTTTTGTGTATATCTCCTAGTCATAAATTTTAGTGTTATATTACCTTTTCCTTAATACAATTTAGTTTCAAATATTTTGAATTTTTATTGTTTTAATATATCAAATTAATCGTTTAAAAATATTACTTATTTATATCATAATTGATTTGATTTTTGTAGTAGTTGTATGAAGGTGATGACCGATCAAGTCATCAGTAGTTATCTAAAAAAAACACAATTGCTGATCTATGAAGTAATAAATTTGTATTATACTCGAGGTATATTCTACCCATTGTAAATTCACAGAATACTGCATATGCTGCGCTGCATTATGTATTGCAAATACAGATCTAAGTATATATGAACCTACCTTATATACTCGAAATTTAACATAGCGATTTTAAAGCCCTGTTATCATAAAGAAATAGATTGGGGTATATATATATATTATATATATATATATATATATATATATATATATATATATATATATATATATATATATATATATATTACTCAAATGATATGTTTATATCCTTAAATATATCCGAAATGTAACATATAATTGAATTAAAAATAGTCAGAATAGATCTGATTGTAATATATTTTGAAAATATTCGACGACAGTCTTGCCTCGACGAATTACAGTATTTTTTTATATCGTTTCCATGGCTCTGGAAGGTCACGAGGCAGTACAGACAAGCACAGGGCAGAACGAAGCGCATGAACGATGACTCTGTGGACCCTGAACGATGGCTCTGGTGACGTAACGATGGCTCTGGTGACGTAATGATGGCTCTGGTGACGTAACGATGGCTCTGGTGACGTAACGATGGCTCTGGTGACGTAATGATGGCTCTGGTGACGTAACGATGGCTCTGGTGACGTAATGATGGCTCTGGTGACGTTAATGATGGCTCTGGTGACGTAATGATGGCTCTGGTGACGTAACGATGGCTCTGGTGACGTAACGATGGCTCTGGTGACGTAACGATGGCTCTGGTGACGTAATGATGGCTCTGGTGACGTAATGATGGCTCTGGTGACGTAACGATGCCTCTGATGGCTCTGGTGACGTAATGATGGCTCTGGTGACGCAATGATGACTCTGGTGACGTAATGATGGCTCTGGTGACGTTAATGATGGCTCTGGTGACGTTAATGATGCGGTGGGTGACGTAACGATGGCTCTGGTGACGTTAATGATGGCTCTGGTGACGTTAATGATGGCTCTGGTGACGTAATGATGGCTCTGGTGACGTTAATGATGGCTCTGGTGACGTAATGATGGCTCTGGTGACGTAATGATGGCTCTGGTGACGTAATGATGGCTCTGGTGACGTAATGATGGCTCTGGTGACGTAATGATGGCTCTGGTGACGTAATGATGGCTCTGGTGACGTTAATGATGGCTCTGGTGACGTAATGATGGCTCTGGTGACGTAATGATGGCTCTGGTGACGTAATGATGGCTCTGGTGACGTTAATGATGGCTCTGGTGACGTAACGATGGCTCTGGTGACGTTAATGATGGCTCTGGTGACGTAATGATGGCTCTGGTGACGTTAATGATGGCTCTGGTGACGTTAATGATGGCTCTGGTGACGTAATGATGGCTCTGGTGACGTTAATGATGGCTCTGGTGACGTAATGATGGCTCTGGTGACGTAATGATGGCTCTGGTGACGTAATGATGGCTCTGGTGACGTTAATGATGGCTCTGGTGACGTAATGATGGCTCTGGTGACGTTAATGATGGCTCTGGTGACGTTAATGATGGCTCTGGTGACGTTAATGATGGCTCTGGTGACGTTAATGATGGCTCTGGTGACGTAATGATGGCTCTGTTGACGTTAATGATGGCTCTGGTGACGTAATGATGACTCTGGTGACGTAATGATGGCTCTGGTGACGTAACGATGGCTCTGGTGACGTAATGATGACTCTGGTGACGTAATGATGGCTCTGGTGACGTAATGATGGCTCTGGTGACGTAATGATGACTCTGGTGACGTAATGATGGCTCTGGTGACGTAATGATGGCTCTGGTGACGTAATGATGACTCTGGTGACGTAATGATGGCTCTGGTGACGTAATGATGGCTCTGGTGACGTAACGATAGTTCAAGCAGCTTTAATAGATTAAAATATATTATTTAGAGTAGAATAAAATTTATATTAAAAACAATGGTTTTATTTCAAAACCTTTCCAAAAGTATTAATTATTTTTATAACAGCATACAACATGTCAAAATAAATTAATGCTCTCCAAACATTAGTGTGGTCGTATACTCTCCAAACATTAGTGTGGTCGTATACTCTCCAAACATTAGTGTGGTCGTATACTCTCCAAACATCACGGTGGTCGTATACTCTCCAAACATTATGGTGGTCGTATACTCTCCAAACATTAGTGTGGTCGTATACTCTCCAAACATTATGGTGGTCGTATACTCTCCAAACATTATGGTGGTCGTATACTCTCCAAACATCACGGTGGTCGTATGCTCTCAAAACATTATGGTGGTCGTATACTCTCCAAACATCACGGTGGTCGTATATACTCTCCAAACATCATGGTGGTCGTATATACTCTCCAAACATTATGGTGGTCGTATACTCTCCAAACATCATGGTGGTCGTATACTCTCCAAACATCACGGTAGTCGTATACTCTCCAAACATCACAGTGGTCGTATACTCTCCAAACATCACGGTGGTCGTATACTCTCCAAACATTATGGTGGTCGTATACTCTCCAAACATCACGGTGGTCGTATACTCTCCAAACATCACAGTGGTCGTATACTCTCCAAACATCACGGTGGTCGTATACTCTCCAAACATCATGGTGGTCGTATACTCTCCAAACATCACGGTGGTCGTATACTCTCCAAACATTATGGTGGTCGTATACTCTCCAAACATCACGGTGGTCGTATACTCTCCAAACATCACGGTGGTCGTATACTCTCCAAACATTATGGTGGTCGTATACTCTCCAAACATCACGGTGGTCGTATACTCTCCAAACATCACAGTGGTCGTATACTCTCCAAACATCACGGTGGTCGTATACTCTCCAAACATCATGGTGGTCGTATACTCTCCAAACATCACGGTGGTCGTATACTCTCCAAACATCACAGTGGTCGTATACTCTCCAAACATCACGGTGGTCGTATACTCTCCGAACATTATGGTGGTCGTATACTCTCCAAACATCATGGTGGTCGTATACTCTCCAAACATCACGGTGGTCGTATACTCTCCAAACATCATGGTGGTCGTATACTCTCCAAACATCATGGTGGTCGTATACTCTCCAAACATCATGGTGGTCGTATACTCTCCAAACATCACGGTGGTCGTATACTCTCCAAACATCACAGTGGTCGTATACTCTCCAAACATCACGGTGGTCGTATACTCTCCAAACATCACGGTGGTCGTATACTCTCCAAACATCACAGTGGTCGTATACTCTCCAAACATCACGGTGGTCGTATACTCTCCAAACATCACGGTGGTCGTATACTCTCCAAACATCACAGTGGTCGTATACTCTCCAAACATCACGGTGGTCGTATACTCTCCAAACATCACAGTGGTCGTATACTCTCCAAACATCATGGTGGTCGTATACTCTCCAAACATTATGGTGGTCGTATACTCTCCAAACATCACGGTGGTCGTATACTCTCCAAACATTAGTGTGGTCGTATACTCTCCAAACATCACAGTGGTCGTATACTCTCCAAACATTAGTGTGGTCGTATACTCTCCAAACATCACGGTGGTCGTATACTCTCCAAACATCATGGTGGTCGTATATACTCTCCAAACATCATGGTGGTCGTATATACTCTCCAAACATCACGGTGGTCGTATATACTCTCCAAACATCACGGTGGTCGTATATACTCTCCAAACATCACGGTGGTCGTATATACTCTCCAAACATCACGGTGGTCGTATATACTCTCCAAACATCACGGTGGTCGTATATACTCTCCAGACATCACAGTGGTCGTATACTCTCCAAACATCACGGTGGTCGTATATACTCTCCAAACATCACGGTGGTCGTATATACTCTCCAAACATCACGGTGGTCGTATATACTCTCCAACATCACGGTGGTCGTATATACTCTCCAAACATCACGGTGGTCGTATATACTCTCCAAACATCACGGTGGTCGTATATACTCTCCAAACATTATGGTGGTCGTATACTCTCCAAACATCACAGTGGTTGTATACTCTCCGAACATTATTGTGGTCGTATACTCTCCAAACATCACAGTGGTCGTATACTCTCCGAACATTATGGTGGTCGTATACTCTCCGAACATTATGGTGGTCGTATACTCTCCAAACATCACGGTGGTCGTATACTCTCCAAACATCACAGTGGTCGTATACTCTCCAAACATCACGGTGGTCGTATACTCTCCAAACATCACAGTGGTCGTATACTCTCCGAACATTATGGTGGTCGTATACTCTCCAAACATCACGGTGGTCGTATACTCTCCAAACATCACAGTGGTCGTATACTCTCCGAACATTATGGTGGTCGTATACTCTCCGAACATTATGGTGGTCGTATACTCTCCAAACATCACGTAGGTGGTCGTATACTCTCCAAACATCACAGTGGTCGTATACTCTCCAAACATCACGGTGGTCGTATACTCTCCAAACATCACAGTGGTCGTATACTCCCCAAACATCACAGTGGTCGTATACTCTCCAAACATCATGGTGGTCGTATACTCTCCAAACATCACAGTGGTCGTATACTCTCCGAACATTATGGTGGTCGTATACTCTCCGAACATTATGGTGGTCGTATACTCTCCAAACATCACGGTGGTCGTATACTCTCCAAACATCACAGTGGTCGTATACTCTCCAAACATCACGGTGGTCGTATACTCTCCAAACATCACAGTGGTCGTATACTCCCCAAACATCACAGTGGTCGTATACTCTCCAAACATCACGGTGGTCGTATACTCTCCAAACATCACAGTGGTCGTATACTCTCCAAACATCACAGTGGTCGTATACTCTCCAAACATCACAGTGGTCGTATACTCTCCAAACATCACAGGTGGTCGTATACTCTCCAAACATCACAGTGGTCGTATACTCTCCAAACATCACAGTGGTCGTATACCTCTTCCAAACATCACGGTGGTCGTATACTCTCCAAACATCACAGTGGTCGTATACTCTCCAAACATCACGGTGGTCGTATACTCTCCAAACATCACGGTGGTCGTATACTCTCCAAACATCACGGTGGTCCGTATACTCTCCAAACATCACAGTGGTCGTATACTCTCCAAACATCACGGTGGTCGTATACTCTCCAAACATCACAGTGGTCGTATACTCTCCAAACATCACGGTGGTCGTATACTCTCCAAACATCACAGTGGTCGTATACTCTCCAAACATCACAGTGGTCGTATACTCTCCAAACATTACAATGATTGTTTACACTCCAAACATCATGTTTGGCATTTAAAGATGGTTGCCATACCTTCTGGCTTGCAAATCTTACGAGTTTCTAATATCCGCCTTTCACCAAATTCACACGAGAGAAAAATATTACGCTGATCACTACAACGTTTCGTAAAACGTTTAGCGTCAGTTACATCATCGGTGAGAGATTTATTTAGAGGAAATATATGAGAGTTTGGCAGATAGGGAGCAGCTGCTGGTGTCAGCTGATCGACTGTCAACACGCCAGTCTCCGCCTGACTGTCTTATGGGGAGGACGTTGCTCAGCTCTCTCAAGTAAATATATACTATTCATGCTTTTTGTGACTGAAAAAGATCTGTATGACAGAAATTTGTCTCAATAAATGAGGTAGACTAATTTGAAACATGTTAATAGATAAAGTGGTTGTGAATGCACTGGTTTATATTGTAAAGTTTCTTGAATGGGCTCGTTAGTTGTTAGCTAAGTATAGATTAAATTATTCCTTGTGTGGTGTTCCCACCACATGAGGCCCAGGGAATATAGGCCTAGCGTTGTTTCTGGTAGACTAGGATAAAGTTTACGTGATTTAGTAAAATTGTCAACAAGGATTGTTTGCATTTTTTCCTAGTGTAAACAATTTTGCATCTCATATTTGTACACAAATTTTAACTTGCCCTGAATTGTGCATAACTTTGTTGGGATTACAGGTGGCTTCAGACCTTCAAAATTGGTCATGTAGGCAATACTAAAACCATGAAGGAGTCATTATATTCAGCCCTTTGGTGTATGAGAACACGAATCCCGAACACGTCTTGTACGGGTTTGGCGTCTGCACGTGTTTGGCTGGCGTCTGAACGGGTGGCCAAATACATCTTGTACCTGTGTGGTCACTGTGTTACCTGACAGTGTGAGTGAGGGGTAAGGATGGAGAGGGAGGGTATGAGGGAGTAGAAGACATTAATAAGGGTAGTCAGACCTTTATACTGTATACAGAGGTTAGACAAAGGCCCCATACACATGGGTCTGCATCTTTAACTCATTCCATGATCTCTGAACAAAACACAAATGGTTGGGCATATTCCTTTTCACCTGATGCACCTGTTCACCTAGCAGTAAGCAGGCACGTGGGAGTTAGGCAACTGTTATGGGTTGCATCTTGGGGAAGGTTTGATAGTTTGACCTTGATGGGGACCTAGGTACAAGTGCAGGCTTCTTGTCCCAGACAACAGGAATTCATCAGTTGCTCTCCAGACCCATCAGAGCCCTAGACAAGGTCTCAGGAGACCTTGTCTGTCTCCTTAGGCATAGCTGTCTCTCTAATCACCCATTCATTTTTTGGCCGGCCCCACATGCGATTAATGTAACAGATCCAGCAATATTTATGGGTGCTGTAGTAGGCCTATATTAACATTCTGACAGGATGGGTGTGATGGGACTGTGGGGTGCGGTAGCGGCCGCAGAGGAGGTAGTTCGTCTAGACGACCTTAATGGCTTGGTGCTGGCGTTAGATGCAATGACATGGCTTGTTAAGAGCCGGCTGAGGTATGTATAAGTAGGCCATGCTAGTGGCCAAGAGTAATGTTTCAAAGTGAGTTTTGTACAATATTTAGATTTTTTTCAGATTATTTTGACAGTGGACGAGAGGCTGGAATGTCTAGATTGCTGCACGTAATTAGTGACTTTATCATTTTTACAAATGCTGTAATCTGAGTAACTATTGAACGTGGTTACTTGTGCTCTGAAAAGTAAAACATACAGGTACCCGTTTGGCAGCAGGATGCTGCTTCTGGAAACTTTCCTTGTTAAGGCTTTTCAATAGCTCGGTCGATAGAGCTTTGGCCTCACACTCTTGGGGGTCTGCCGTTCAAGTCACCCAGAGCCCAGGTGATGGACTGTACATGGACCTTTGTATATCTTGTCAGTAAAATAATTGTTTAGATGTCTTTTGATGTGTGTTAGCAGTCTAAAAGCTCAAACCTTCCTTCAGCTCATCTTAATTCCTGCCTTGGTAGTTTTCACTGGAATACAACAGCCAATCAGTTTAGAACCGGGTCCTTGTTTACTGTCAAATGAACAGGGGTAAACGGCTAAGGATCAGCGGCCAAGCGTCCTTCACTACCCAGGGCATGAACACGGCCAATATCACTCTTGGTTAATCACTCACCGTATTAGGTGATTAACCAGGCTGAATTACTTGTGCTAATGTGTGTGTGTGTTTACCAACTCTCTACTAAAGTTTATTTATGTAAAGTATTTCATAATTTTTGTTTTTAATTCCTTATTTTCTCTTTAGTGCTTCTGTAAAAGGTCTCTATATTTGCACTGTGCTAATTTACCCCTGCCGTTTACCTATAATGTGTGACTCTCCTGCAGGACTCTGTTTTACCGCCTCACCAACCTGATTAGAGCCGGTGTTGTGCCTCTTGTGGTCCTGGATGGCAAGGTGTCGGAGTGGAAGCTGCCCCTCATGGGCAAGCGACGCTGGGCTGCCATGCTCCACCAGAAATGTAATATCAGTCTTGCCCGCAAGAAAGCCATGTGAGTGGATGAGTTTGTTTTAGGGGAGTTTGTGTCACTGGGGGATGTATATAATCTTGCTCAAGATTGCAGAGAACGAGTTTCTTCTGTTGGATAGTTGTACTGTACTGTAGTAGTAATTAATATTTAAAGATAATCACTATTATTTTTATTTGTAACTTAGTACACTATATTCATTCATAATTCTATGAAGTTTTAATTACATTATTTTGTCTATTCTGAACCCTAAACATCATAAGGATCCAGGATGAACTGGAATTACCACTTTCATTTAGTGTTGGAGGGGGGTTGATTATTTCAGTCACATTATTGTGAATTATTCTCTGCTCATGGCCACTAACTGTGCACAACATTTTTGGATAAACCTTAAAATTAACATTTGTGATCATGCCTGAACTCAGAGTTAGTGAGTATAAATTTGTTGAATGTCTAAAAGCCATAACTGACATTCTTCTCAAGAGTTAAAAGCAATTAGTGTCCACTAGTGGGGTATGCAGTCTTACAATACAGTACTGTACAGTATTTTATTATTTTTATATACTGTACAAGAGTTTTTGCATTCTTGTAAAGGTCCTTAATCCTAATTTTCCCTGGAATATGACCTGCCAATCGTTTAACAACCAGGTACCCATTCACTGCTGGGTAAACAGCGGCTACAGTTAAGGATTGGTGCATAATCAACCCCCCCCGGACAAGATACAAATCCACGGCAAATCGCTCATGAAGCATGGGGCAAGTGTTTTACCAATGCTCCATGCGACTGCCAATTGGCAGTATATTGGACTAATGTGTACATCACCTCTTGAACTCGTGACACTTTCTTAGCCGTTTAAAGCCACCTCTGAATTACTGTATTTAAAATTCTAACAATTATGTAAATAATCTGGTTTATAATTAAAATGTGACTATTTCTAGACTTGGCTGTTTCAAGCCAGTCTTTAGATACAAATTTTATTAAGTCCATGTACTGTGGGAGGTAATACATTAGTTAAAACACTGAAACCCAGCGGCATTGAGTGTAATTTACTTTGGGGTGACCGTCGCCAGTGGCCTTGACGAGGACAGGACATTATTATGCACTCATATGCGATGCTAGTGTCTTGGTGAAATAATCTGTCAAGCCTGGCCCCGGGCCGGGCTTGGGGAGTAGAAGAACTCCCAGAACCCCATCAACCAGTCATCATTTAAAATGTGACTAACTTGTATAAACAGATTTCGATCTAACAACCTTGGAGGAAAGGAGGAGAGGGAAATCAGGGAATTGGATCATTGCATACTAAATACTGAGTGGAAAATGATTCCAGTGCCTGGAACTATTTTGTAAATACCCAAGACAGTGGTCCCCGTGGCAAAGTGGTAAGACACTCGCCCGGCATTTTGCGAGCACTTTGGCCTGGGTTCGTATCCTGGCCGGGGAGGATTTACTGGGTGTCGGTCCTTAATTGTAGCCTCTGTTCACCCAGCAGAGAATGGGTACCTGGTTGTTAAACAATTTGGCAGGTCATATTCCGGGGAACATAGGATTAAGGACTTGCCCGAAACGCTATGCGTGCTAGTGGCTTTACAAGAATGTAACTCCCTATTTTATAATTAAAAGTTTCCTATAGGGGGTTATTATATAAAGCCCATCTAGCAGTCGGTTTTAGGGGATCCTTTATACCCCCTTAATCTGCTCGTCTAAGTCCTACATGTGGTGCACGTGAAAAAGTATCGGTTATGGATACATTCGGAAACAGTTATTTGGCAATCCAAGTACAGGTGGTAATTGCAAATAGCAATTAAAGCATTTAAAGAATAAAGTTCTCCAGTACTTTTGTATACTTTATTTTTACACCAATATATAAATCCTTTAAATAATCCACTTTGTCTTTCTAATAATAATTAATTATTAGTAATAATTAAGATGTTCTTTGTGTATAATGTGTGAACAGGTGTTGTGTTTCAGGTACAAAGCACCAACAGGCAGGAGAAATGATCGTGTACTCATAGAGGTGAGTACAGTACTATACATGTTGCCTCGGTCAAGATGATGATGATGTTATAGATTCAGCTACTAGGAACAAGGTCCAAGTAGCACGGGCTATGGTGAGCCCGTAGAAGACTTACCTGGCACAGGAACGGTGGTCAAACGGTCAAGAGTTACATGTCGTGAGTGCAGTAACCTAACCCCCCCCCCCCCTCCCCTTTCCCTGGTGTCGGTAGAATCCAAAACTTGAGCCGGAATAGAATTATAACGTCGTAGTGACATTGTACACCATCCATTCACCTTGGCTCTAGGAGACTCGCACTGTGGATTCCGTGTGTAAGGCCGAAGCTCTTATCAACCGAGCTATTATGTAGTCTTAATAAGGAAATTATTTTATCATACACCTTGTTATATAAAAATCAGTTTCTCTATTATTTTGGTTATGCTAGGATAGGTTGAGCTGGGTCTGGTCAGGTTATGTTTACCTAAAGATTAACAATGACTTAGGGTAGTAAAAAATATTTCTCAGGTCTTGGTCCCTGCTCCTAATACCATATTATTGACATATCATAATGTATATCCTCTTGACTGAAAATATTACCAATATGTCCCTCAAGTATGGTAATATAAATCCCTCGGTTATGAAAACTTGACCCATCAGGTGGTGTCGCTGTTCTTCTCGAACACTGTGAGTCTCTCGTTGTGTATGGCATTTCATTTCTCAAAATATATCACTATAGCATGAATAAACATAAGTAACTGATTTTGATAAAATATTTGTTTGAACTATGAAAGAATATTTGAAAAGTTTGCTGGAAAAGAATATAGGAATAGGGAGGATAGCATAGGAATACAGTAAAAGATAATGTGCATATAGTACACTATACTGGAAAAGGATGGATGGGTTCTTTATGGATAGGCATTAGAACATAATAAAGTCAACTGCAGAAGGCCTACTGGCCTCTACAAGTCGGACACTATTTTTATCCATCTAAATTCATTCGTATATATGTCTAGCATATGCCTGAAACGAGACAAATGATACTTTCGTTGTGACTGTTAAGGAGAAATTGGCTTCTCTTCACAGCTGTTGCAGAGTATGGGAGTGCCATTCATGCAGAGCAACGGAGAGGCTGAGAAGCTGTGTGTGTGGCTGGAGCAACAAAAGGTGAGCCCTTAACATGATGAAAGTGTCAAGTAGTGCATGATCCTTAACTTGTAATACTTGGGTACAATGCATTTTTTTATAGCATTTAAAACCTGAACAGGAATGAAATTGACT
This sequence comes from Procambarus clarkii, assembly GCF_040958095.1. NCBI lineage: Eukaryota > Metazoa > Arthropoda > Malacostraca > Decapoda > Cambaridae > Procambarus > Procambarus clarkii. The sequence continues at coordinate 239,291 of NC_091154.1, forward strand.
CGTAGTGACATTATGCACCTTATACGAACCACTGTGTGTGTGTGTACTTACCTAGTTGTGCTTGTGGGGGTTGAGCTCTGGCTCTTTGGTCCCGCCTCTCAACGGTCAATCAACTAATGTACAGGTTCCTGAGCCTACTGGGCTCTAATATCTACACTTGAAGCTGTGTATGGAGTAGCCTCCACTACATCGCTTCCTAATGCATTCCATTTGTCTACTACTCTATCACTGAAAAAGTTCTAATGTGTCTATGGCTCATTTGGGCACCAAATTTCCACCTGTGTTCCCTAGTGCATGTGCCCCTTGTGTTAAAATGTCTGTCTTTATATACCCTTTCAATTCCTCTGAGAATCTTGTGTGTGATAATCATGTCCCCCTCTGTCTCCCAGTGACGTGAGGTTTAATTCATGTAGTCTCATCGTAGCTCATACTCCTCAGTTCGGGTACTAGTCTGGTGGCAAACCATTGAACCTTTTCCAGTTTAGTCTTACGCTTGACAAGATATGGACTCCATGCTGGAGCCGCATACTCCAGGATTGGTCTAACACATGTGGTATATAATGTTCTGAAAGATTCTTTACACAAGTTTCTAAAGGCTGTTCTTATGTTAGCCACCCTGGCATATGCCGCTGATGTTATCCTCTTGATTTGAGCTTCAGGGGATAGGTCTGCCGTGATATCAACCCCAGGTCTTTCTCTTTGACTCTTGAAGTATTTCATCTCCCAAATGATACCTTGTATTTGGTCTCCTGCTCCCTACACCTATCATTACATTACATTTGCTTGGGTTAAACTCTAGCAACCATTTGTTCAACCATTCCTGCAGCTTGTCCAGGTCTTCTTGAAGCCTCAAGCTGTCCTCCTGTCTTAATCCTTCTCATAATTTTGGCGTCGTCAGCAAACATTGAGAGGAATGAGTCTGTACCCTCTGGGAGGGTATTTACGTATATCAGAAACAGGATAGGTTCAAGTACAGAGCCCTGTGGGACTCCACTGGTGACTTCATGCCAATCTGAGGTCTCACCCCTCATTGTAACTCTGCTTCCTATTTGCTTAGGTACTCCCTTATCCACTGGAGCGCCCTACTAGTTACTCCTGCCTGTTTCTCCAGCTTATGCATCAGCCTTTTATGGGGTACTGTCAGGCTTTCCGACAGTCCAAAAAAATGCAGTCCGCCCAGCCTTCTCTTTCTTGCTTAATCTTTGTCACCTGATCGTAGAATTCTATTAAGCCTGTAAGGCAAGATTTACCCTGCCTTGTATGGGCCCATTGGCCCATACAAGGCAGCTCCTATTATAACCACGGAATGAGAAGGGGGTAGTAATAGGAATAAGAGGAGGATAGCAAGGGAACATAAGAGAAAACAATGAACAGAAAAAAAAAAGAGAAGAGAAAGAAAAGGAAAGAGAAAGAAAGATAAATGGAAGGGTAAGCTTATGTTAGGTCACGTTTGTTGGAAAGATTAGAGAATGGTCCAGGACGGACCGAAACATCGTCGTCCCTTCACCTTCCAGTTGGCTACATTTTAGAGTTGCAATTGAGGTTCCTGGGTCTGATTTCCAGGTGGGACAGAAGGTGTTGGCACATTTCCTTTCACCTAGCAGGAAATGGGCAACTGTTGTGGAGTTACATCCTGGGGGAGGGTCAGTAGCTTGACCTTGGGGTAGAAGACCTTGATAAAAGCCTAAAATATAAATATACGCAGGCTTTCTCTCTCTGACAAAACAAATTTTCACATACTGCACTTTCATGAAATATTTTATCATAGGTTGTCATATTTGGTTATGATGGTAAGCACTCCTAAGAATGTGTGTAATGTTACGACTGTTGTTTCTCAGCTTGTTGACGGCATAATAACTGAAGACAGTGATGTGCTTCTGTATGGTGCACAAACTGTGTATAGAAAACTCTCGACAGCACCCGGCAGCAGTGGCTTAAGGTATAGTTTGTCAGTTTCACGTTTGGTCTAACGCCTTAATGTTTCAAGTGTAATGATGTAAACATTGCCATACTTGTGCATCCAGCAACTGCCTGACCAAACTCCTAAGTTCAGTTTATTATTTTAACTGAAGGATATCATCTCTTGTGCCAATGATGTATGCCCGAAATGCTCTGCGTATTAATGGCTTTATATACAGTATTGTACTTCTCTTGCCTACAAATTCTCCAATGTTTTACGTATCATATATGTACTCTAGCATAAATAAATAAATTATTATTATTATTATTATTATTATTATTATTATTACACAGAAATCACAATAACGTGATATATCCATGAACAAATTTACAAGGGCCTTGATGAGGGTTGGAACCTATGTGCTCTAGTCAACTGTACCACAACACAGTTGGGAGTGGGGGGGGGAGAATTAGTAGTTAATTAACAGTTGAGAGGCGGGCTGAAAGAGCAGAACTCAACCCCCGCAAGAACAACTAGGTGAATACAGTATAAGTATTGCAACCTGGAGTGCTACTGCCCCATGAGGATCCCAAGGCTTCCACTGAAGCCTAACCGAGGTTTCACACAATTCCTCCCATGCACTCTGGCTCTGTCAACCAAATAGTTCCACCTCTGATGCCACTACCCCTAACTCGTGGGGGTAGTAGCACTTGAGGTTGCAATATTTGTAGTGTCATGATAGTTGACTAGAGCACGTCTGGGACCATCCAGAGCATAGGTTCCAGCCCTCATTAAGGTCCTTGTGAATTTGTTCATTATTATTTTCACTTTCATAAGGACAGAAAGCCTGTGGGTTGTAGAGGTTACCACATTATTTTTTTTTGTTCTGAATTATTGCAGTATCTTAGTGTTTATACTTCAGCAGGAAAGAGATCCCCATAGATTTATTACCTTGTTGAAGAGAGGGGGTGGAAAAGCCTCTTCCATTGTTTGACTCGCATTGTGACTTGTTGAGAAAGACGCTGTTGTCCTTTGCACGAGTCACAAACGTTTTTAAAATGGTCTGTTGATATCTAACTTTTTCAGTATTTTAACGAACCAAATGAGGTCATCTGTCATACAGTATCTTGTTTGTAGACTTGTTAACCCTGGCATTCATCTGTGAATGTGTGTGTGTATGGGATATAATTCATGTTGTTGGGGACAGGAAGCCCATGAATATATATACTTAAGGCTTATATCAAGGTTCCTCCAAGGTCAAACTACTGACCCTTCCCCAGGATGCAACCCCACAACAGTTGGCCGTCTCCCAGGTACCTAGTTACTGATAGGTGAAAAGAAACATGCCCAACCATTTCTGTCCCACCCGGGAATTCATTGCAGGATCCTCAGTTGATAGTCAAGAACAAAGCAAAGTGTACGAGGAGACTGTCATATAATCCAGTGTTTCACACCATATGTTCGGGTTCTGGTATTATCAAGTCACGAATTGGTTTAGTAATAATCATGTTATTTTACAGTATAGTAATTGGCAAGATAAAGGGTGTGACATTTAGGGTACAAGTTGTGTAATTATCGTATGACAAAAATATTACATGTGAACTGTTACTGATCTCTCTCAAAGTATCTGGCCAAAATGTTTTACATTAGTTGTGGCTTTTATTTGTTGTGCACTTACACCTACAATTTACCTCCTCATATGTACTTTTATATGCATTTATTATGAATAATATGATTATTATTATATATATTTTTTTAATATAGATACTAAAATATTTACAAACCCTTCAGGAAATCTTTGAAAATATTAAAGATTGAGTCACTGCACATACTCTCAAGTCTACTGTATATCTTTAAACCCTGAACTACAATGCCAGTCCTCAACTTAAGCACTTTTTCTAACAAGTCGTAATAGAATTCATCGGCACCACATGAGAAACAAATATTTTATTTACATTATAGCGAGATTCAACCAAAGCAGAAATTCTATGCAAATCAAGGGTCTCAAATTGTGGAATGACTTCTCAAATTGTGGAATGACTTCTCAAATGTAATAAAAAGCTGTACATCTTCCAACCAGTTTAAAGGAGAGACCTGCCTGTCACCATTAAATATCACCTTTATATTGTATATCAACGGTTTCAGTGGTTTCAAGGGGAAACTGTCAAGCTCAACAAGCCACAATGTAGGACTGAGAACAGGTGCTTTTTCACCCACAGGGTTATTAACCTGTGGAACTGCTGACCTGCCCAAGCTATAACTGCTAAAACTGTTATGACTTTCACAATATACCTGAAAAAAGATCATAAAGGCAAATGGTGGGCGGGGAGGGGGTGACCTTTGACAAGCCCCAGGCTTCCTGTCCTTGTTGAGGCCACTAGGGTTAGTGGCCCTCAGGTAAATCGGGTAAATACCTGTAATTATTATTACAGGTATCGGAGTGAGAACGTGAGGGAAAAGTGCGGTCTGACGCATCACTCTCTGATTGGCTTGGGAGTGTTGGTTGGCTGTGATTTACTGCCATCTGGAGCTGCAGGAATTGGACTCAAGAAGGCACTGAAACTTGTTCACGATGCTGCTCTTGGGTACGTTATTTCAGTTGACGACAATGTATAAATTTGATTCTTGATTGCACTTGTATTCAAAAATATTTGAAAAACTATTATACTTACAGCTTCACTCCTTCTTAGCTAAACGTGACATACTTAGCTCTGGTCAATGAGTTGAGATCCCTAAAACAGCACCAGCACATTAATGTTTTCATTAATGTGCTTTACTTGATACATGCAGCTCTTGACAAGAACAAATACCCTGTAGGTTTATTTGTTGACCTGTGTGACACTTTTGACACCGTTAACCACAATAACCTTCTCAAGCTGCAACACTATGGCGTCAGAGGTCACTCTCTTCACTACTTGCAATCTCACCTCGGTGACAGGCAGCAGTGTGTTTCTGTGAGCAATACTCCCACTTTGCCTATTATCATTGGCATTCCTCAGGATAGTATTCTTGGTCCACTTCTCTTTCTCATTGACATCAGTGATCTTCTAAATGCCACTCGACACCTAATACTATTTGGTGATGTATCGACCTTCATTTTCTCCCATGCTAACCCACTTATTCTAAATGATATGGTGAATACTGAACTAAAAAAAATATAAATAAATCTATCTGTGGCCAAATGCTAGAAATTCACCCTTAACGTTGATAAAACATTTTAATTTAAAAAAAAAAAGTCCACCAATCAAATTAACTAAGAACTAACAATGCTCAAATTAAGAAGAGAGTACAGTAGATGGGAAATTCCTTGATGTTCTCAGTGATAACAAGCTGAATTTCCATTGCCATATACAAAATACAAGTTTCTAAAACAGTAGTCTTCGCTACCTTGCGGGGTCCTTACAACATCCTCGCTCTCACCTCTGTCGTGCTTTGACTTTTACCCCTCCTGTAGTTCCTGTTCCTCTTCACCTCCCTCTTTCTGTCCGGTTGTCTCGCTTGCAGGATTCTCTTTCGGTTCAAATTACCAATATTTCTCCTCGTATTGTTCCATCCTTGCCCCCGTGGAGGGTCCCCCTTACAAAATTTTGTACATCCCTGACCCACATCACTAAACCCTTTTACCCCTCCTATGGTTTTGAAACTCCTTTTCCTTGAACAATTTTCTTCACACTCCCACTCAATTTCCATTTTCACTGATGGGTCTAAGTCTGCAGGCGGTGTGGGCTCCTCTGTTGTTTTAACTGAATAAACCTGTGTGTCGCCTACCTCCAGAGACTAGCATCATCATGGCAGGACTTTATGCTATTCCCTATGCTCTTTGTCTCCTGCTTTCCCAGTGTCAATCCTCCTTTGTGGTGGTAGTTGACTCTCGTAGTGCCCTCATGGCCCTGGAGTCCTTTAATCCAGTCCAGCCTGTGGTCGTCGAGATTCAACATTGGCTGTTTCTTATCACGAGTAAATTTTAAGTCAGTAGAGTTTTGCTGGGTTCCCAGCCATATTGGTGTGTCTTTTAAATGAGCATGCAGACGCTGCCGCTAAGGAAGCTATCCGCTCTTGTCCCATCTCCCGTAAAGGTATTCCTTTTTCCAACTTTTACCCCAGTTATTCATTCCTCCATCTTTGTCTGTTGGCAGAGTTGTTGGTCTTCTGTTGCTGGTAACAAACTGCGTACTCTTAAGAGTAGTATGTCCTGGTGGCCTTCCTCCTACCACCGTAACCGGCGGTGGGAAACGGCTCTGGCAAGGTTGTGTATTGGCCCTACACGCTTAACTCACGGCCACTTAATGGAGCGCCACCCCTGCTCCTTATTGTCTAAATTGCATTGCACCTCTTAGTCGTGCATATCCTTGTTGAATGTCCTGACTTCCAGCACAAGCGTGTCTTGCTTTCTGACTGTCCCTTGTGGTCACTTGTCCCTCAATAGAATTCTTAGTAAATTGGATACTTTTGATATTGTTCGCCTTGTGCGTTTCTGTTCTTGTATTGGCATCCTTGGTGATATCTAGCGCCCTCTGATTATTCCCCACATTTGATGGTGCTACATAGCCTTCCCGGTTTGGTGTCTTCTTTTGATAATTACTTAAGTTGACTCCCATACCAGGAATGGTTGAAGGGCCACAGGGCTAACACTAAAAATCAGACATGACAAGGCAGATCTCGTCAAAACTTTCTACTTTTATTTCAGTGAGGAGCGAGGTCTACGTGAGCTGCTTCACCAACACGTAGGGCAACACCAGAGAAAGGAAGTGAATGTAGCATTAACAGAGTTCCTCTCCAGCCCTGTGGTCACAGACTTTGTACAGACTGAACTCCAGCCACCAGACACACCCATGTTTATGGTGAATGAGATTTGTTATATTTTTTATTTATATATACAAGAATTCTGACATTGTTGTAACGCCATAAGCACGCATAGCACAGTACAAAGGTCTTGCAATAGAACTTGATGCCATATTAGGGCGCCTGACAGCTGAGTGGACAGAGCTTCGGATTCGTAGTCCTGAGGTTTTCCGGGTTCGCTCCCTGGTGGAGGCAGACACAAATGGGGCAAAATGTTTCTTTCATCCTAATGCCCCCTGTTACCTAGCAGTAAATAGGTACCTGGGAGTTAGTTGCTACCGGCTGCTTCCTGGGGGGGGGGGGGGGGGGGTAACAAAAAGGAGGCCTGGTCTTTGACCAGGCCACGGGGACGCTAAGCCCCGAAATCATCTCAAGATAACCTCAAGAAGATACAGTGGAACTCTGGTGTATGAATTTAATCCACTCTAAGAAGTGCATTGTTACCCGAATATTTACACCAAATCAATTTTCCCATAATAAATGATGGAAATTTAATTAATCTGTTCCACATACCCAAAAATATTAACTTAAATATACAGTACATTTTATACAGAATACTACTCTTATTTTTTATTGCACTTTACCTTTATTGAGGACTCTTGTTGGCGTATGTAAGGCGGTGAGGAGTGAGAGGGGGCAAGATGTTAGTGTCTGGAAGGGGGAAGTCTCTCCATTATATAAGGCAGTTTCTGGGGGAACTGTATCAATGTTTTATAGGCATACACAAGGACCTGGTTGTGGTTCACAGGTTGTTTGTCTCGCTAAGAATCTGTCTAAAGACACTTGTTTTTGCCTGTGTTTTAACAGTTGTCTGTAGTGAGGTAATCAAGCGAGATGTCACTGTCATTAAAAAGATTACTTACAGCTTTATCTGGACGAGTCTTTTCTGCAAAATTTGGCAGTTCTTCCCATCCTGCACTAGCCAGATCAACCACAAGCATATAGTCGTCTTTTTTTTTTTTTTTTTCTGTAGTCATCCTCAATTATTTTCTAAGGTTGAACCTTATCACTGACTTTCTTAGGACCCATGGCATGATATATAATATGAGCGTTTTTGTTCAGCAGCTAAAAAAAAAAAAAAACACGCTTAGTCTTCATAGGGAATTCAAACGCAGTTATCACTAGGCAAATTTCATGAATTTACCCATGGGCCACTAACACTGTAATGGCCTCAATGAGGACAAGAAGCCGGTGACTTGTCAGAGGTCCCCCCCCCCCATTTGTCCTAATGACTTGTACATGGGTAAACTGATTGTACTTTGCCCCGCAGAACTCTGGTGTGTGACCCATACAAGTACAGTATGAACAAGCGAGTCATACCCCGGAGTGAACATTTTACACCACAGCAAATTTTGACGAAATTGTCATTGTATACCAAAAAACTTGTACTTGGGCACTCATACATCAAGATTCTGCTGTACAATATTGCATATATTATTATTATACTCTGGTTATCATTTATATTGATATATTTATGATTAACGTTGTATTGAACATAATTGTCTTGAAACTAATTAGAAATTGACTTATTTGCATTGAAACAGTAATTAGTTTGACTGTGTTAATTTTTTAGTTTGACCACTTGGACTGGACGGTAGAGCGATGGTCTCGCTTCTTGCAGGTCGCAGCTCAATCCCTGGCCGTCCAAGTGGTTGGGCACCATTCCTTTCCCCCGTCCCATCCCAAATCCTTATCCTGATCCCTTCCAAGTGCTGAATACTGTACTTGTAATGACTTGGTGCTTTCTTCTGATAATTACCTTACCTTGAAAATTAATATTTATTTTTTCTTCTCACTTTTTTTTCCTCAACCGTCCCTTCCCATTCCTCCTCCTCCTCTGTACCCTCTCAGACTCTCGGCACCAAGTGTTGGCACTTGTCAAAGGAGAAGAGTTTGTCATTGATTGCGCCTCTCTTAATCAGGTGAGACATTGTGCATCTGCTTCTTAATTAATGGCACTATCTTCTTATTTATTATTATTTATTTATTTATATATATACAAGAAGGTACATTGGGATTGTGAGGATACATAGTACAGGTATAGTAGTTACAATCTTGTAAAGCCACTAGTACACGACACGCAGCGTTTCGGGCAGATCACGATCTTCTCAGATATAATAGGATAAAAACCCACGCTTATGTGTTTATGAATATACAATAATAATACTTTAATAATGATGCTTGATTCATAAGCGTATGCATACAAAGAGCCCGGAACAGGAACAATTGTAGGTACAGGGGGATGCATGCAACATGTAACCACTACCACGCAAAATGTTTCCCACAAAACACTGAATAAACAAATCCACAAGGGCCGTGACGAGGATTCGAACCTGCGTCCGGGAGCATCCCAGACACTGCCTTAATCTGCTCCCGGACACAGGTTCGAATTTTTTCATTTGATGCATCACGTTAGTGTGATCTGTGTGTAGTGTAAAAAACACTGAATAATTTAGAGACAATTATTCTAAGGTACAATGGAGTAAATACACATCATACTAAATGAAGTTAACTTAACTTGTATATTAGAATGATCAAGAAATATAAAAAATGTACAATATTACCTTACCTGAGGGGCCACTAACACAATGGTCTTGACAAGGAGAGGAAGCCAGCAGCTTGTCAAAGATCCCCCCCTCCATCATTTGTCCCAATGATTTTTTCATGCTGAATGTTAAAGTTCAGCAGAGTTTTTGCATTTATGGCTTCAGCAGGTAGGCTGTTGCATGGGGTTTATAACCTTGTGGCTGAAAATGCATCTTCTGTTTTCTGTCCTACATTGTGACTTGTTGAGCTTGAAGCTGTTGCTCCTTGTTTTGGTTATCTTATTTTTTAAGAAATTGTCAAGATCAACATCCTCCAAACTCTTAGGTATTTTGAACGCTTCGATGAGATCAGCCCTGTCAAGTCTGGTTTGTAGGGTTGTTAGCCCTGAGACCCCTTAAGTTTTCCTGGCACAAGAGTTAACTTAGTTCTGGAATTATTTTTGTTGCCTGGTGTTAAACTTTCTCCACTGAAGCTATATCTTTCTGAAGATGAGGTCTCCATGCCAGGATGCAGTAATCCAGGAAGGGGCACACCAGAGATTTATACAGTTGAATAACTACCTTTTCATTAAAGTCAAAGGTACGCTTGATTATTCCTATGATTTGGTTAGCGTTTTTATACTGCAGCTCCCACCTGTTGTGCAACTTTCAGTGAATGATGGAGTCTGGCTCCAAGGTCCTTTTCTTCATCAATCTGCTTGGTAATGCTGTTAATTTCGTAGTTGCAACGCGGATTGTTATGACCCACATGCAAGGTCTTGCATTTATCGATGTTAAAAAGTATTTGCCAGTCTTCTGACCATTTGTGGAGTTCATGCAGCTCTCTTTGTAAGACCGCAATAACAATTTCACTTCCCCATTTACCATAAATCTTTGTCATCTGCAAATTTGATGACGATGTTTGTAATATTCTCATTTGTCATTGATGTATGTGACTAAAAAGGTTGGTGGCAAAAGGGACCCGCTTGAGGTTCCCCACTTACACTTCTCCAGTCAGATTCATTCCCATTTAGCATGGCCCATTGTTTCTGTGTTTTAGCTATTGTTTAATCCATTCTAGTATTCTACCATTTATTCCATGTGCCTGTAGTTTCCTTGCTGGTCTTTAATGCGGTACCTTATCATTGGAGGTTGAGTTATACAAGGGCACAATGATGGAGAAAACAGAAGTTGGTGAAAAAGAAGCTTCCTGAGCTCATCGGGTAAAAATACAATGTCTCGCTCCAATATCTGGAGAATATTATGGCATCTAAATTGTCTTGATGTTCACAAGAGATATTTAACTCGTATTATGTTTATCTTTTAAGATGGTATCTTGACATTGGAGACATACCTGGCACCGATATCACTTACTTGTCATGCTATGAGCCACACGACAAAGTGTTTGGGTCAACGACGTCGTCAGACGAGCTGCCGATGTACTTAAAGATATCCTGGAGTGTCCGTTGGCAAGATTTGGAGGTACGTGTTAAGACTGTGGAGGCCACGAAGGTGTTCCAGCAGGCCTACACAGTAAAGCCAAGACAGTAATACTGTACTGGTAATTCATGTATCTGCAGGAACGTTATAAGTGAAGCTCAAACAGTATTACTGCAAGATGCATTGAAACTCTTCGTATCTCTCGCTATTACCTTCACCTGAGAGAAATTTCTCATTGCAAATAATTGTTAAAGTATTACACTATTTTGTTATTTTTTTTTTTAAAGTATTAGTTAAGTTTGTAAACTTTTAATATATATAAGTACAGTAACAGTACTAATAAGATTTGATAAGTGATGATTTTATAAGATTTTTGTAAGTCCTGGCAAGGTTAAATAGAGATGGTAAAGCTAGTATGTGTTTGTTTAATGGGGATGGTAGTGATTGATTAGTGATTGTAGCAGTCGTTGATGAGCACTGGCGGCAGCTGTTGACGGCTGGCGGCAGCTGTCGATGACGGCTGGCGGCAGCTGTCGATGACGGCTGGCAGCAGCTGTCGATGACGGCTGGCAGCAGCTGTCGATGACGGCTGGCAGCAGCTGTCGATGACGACTGGCGGCAGTGGTTGAGTGTAGTTATACACGAGGAGTTGATTGATATGAGCCGATAACATAAAATGGCAACATCAGTAAGGTTTGATAAGCACTCAACTTTCTTACATTGTGCAAGTGAAGGAACACTTTTTGTTTCAATAATAATTATATATTTTCAATTATATTTTTTCTTCCGAGAGATTTATATATATACATGTACATCAGTAAGGCTGTGAAAAAAGACATTATGATAGTGTGGTGGTGGTACTACTTTGGATTCATTAGTAAAGTTCTGTGGAATATAATGTCTTGAATATTTGTCTTTGAGGCAAAGAAATGGCATAGCAGGTTTGATTTCTTTATTTAAATTTATGTGCAGGATTGTACTTTATTTTGTTAAATAGAATTATATGTTTTCAACTTGTTCTACCTCATTTTGTATGTTATATAAACGTATGTGTGTGTGTGTGTAAAATAGATATGTAAAGATATGTAAGCTATACTCTTATGGTTGGTAGATGAACGTACAGTATGTGCGTTTCCTATCATGACCTGTACACACAGTGTATCCTGGGGTATCTGGTACTGTGTATCCTGTCATGCCTGGTACTGTGTATCCTGTCATGGCTGGTATTCAACACAGTGTGCGTGTGGGCCATCATGTCCAGTACTGTGTACCTGTGCCACATGCAAGTTTCTGGCACTTTAAACTTTATTTTGTAAAGTTTTTTACCTTAAGTATAAATTGATGTTAATTTTTTATATTAAATGTACTAACTTAATTGTATTTTTGTCCCAAATTTTCAAGTTACTTTACCTGAATTTACCTGAGGGCTGCCATCTTCAGTGGCCTTTATGGGGACAGGAAGCCAGAGGTTTGTCATAGCCCCCTCCCCCCCTTTCATTCCCAGCAATTGTTCCTCAGGATTTTTCCAATTTGATTTGAACTTTCTTAATGTCTTGGCATTTACGGCCTTGGTGAGTAGACGGTTCCATGGGTTTATAACCCTGTGGGTGAAAAATCATTGTTTTCCATCCTACACTGTGGCTTGTTGAGACTGAAGTTGTTGAACTTGCTCAGTATTGTAAAGGTCATGGATAAGAGCCAGCCTGTCATGCCTGGCTTGCAGTGTTCTGTAGCTAACACTCATTCCTGGTTTGAGTATTGACTTAGTTCTGGGTGTTTTCTTTTTAAGATGGTCTTGTAATTCAACTTGGGTGGGGGTACCTTGATATAAGCCTAACGTATATGAATGCACACTGGCTGCCTGTCCCCCAACACAATGGGTACCTAAGTTTTAGAGTTTAATTTGTTCCTGGAGACCGAAGCTAGTTTCCCCCATAAGAAATAATTTGAAATGAATTAATCCGTTCCTGACTACCCAAAAACCTCACTTCAAGCTAAATTTTATACCTAATTCATCTAAATCTACACTAAAAAACTATGTTAAAGTTATTACTTACCCTTGCTGATGACTGCTGTTGGTGTATGGAAGATGAGGAGAGGGGGGGGAGGAGGAGAGGTGTTACCTTTTGGAAGGGGAGTCCCCTTCCATTATAACATCAGGCAGTAATGCTTTTTCTGGAGTGCATACTGTGGCACGTTTTGCCTGCATACCACTAGGTCCTGGTTGTGGCTCACTGCTTGATTTTCTCACAACGAAACGATCCATTGAAGATTCTTTTTCCCTTTGCAACACTTGTCTGTAGTACATCACATTGTCATTTAAAAGGTCAATACAACAGCCTGTTACAGCTTTCATCTAAGTTTTTTCAACAACTTTGCAGTTCTTCCCATACTTCACACATTTTCTTAATGAGGAAGGGACTGCCTCTACTCACAACTATTTTCTTAGACCTGCAGATGTACTTGCCTGTTCGTGACTATGGGGAATTTGGGTCTAGCGCGCTCTAATCCCTGCTTACTAGCCTTGTACCTGTTGGATTAAAGCTCCAATATTCTAACTCTCAATATTGGAACTACAACGGGTCCAGGTAGTACAGTGGGGTTCGTTCTCGACTCACAATTGAGAATTCCGGATTCGAATCTCGGGTGAGACAGAAATGGTTTGGTACACTTCCTTTCACCTAATGCCTCTGTTCACCTACCAGTGAATAGATACTCGGGAGTTAATCAGCTTGTTGTGGGGTTGCATCCTGGGGGCTCAGAAATGCTGCCTTGAGGGGGGGGGGGGTCTTGATAAAAGCCAAATGCGTATGAATACACTCTGGCTTCCTAATCCCCAATCCCCCGACACAATGAATTATTATCTGTCGAACCTTTCTTTAACTTTTTGAATGGAGAGGTGGCTTCCACAGCTAATCAGTACTCACCTAATTGTGCTTGCGGGGTTTGAGCTTTGGCTCTTTGGTCCACAACTAATTGGTGCATTCCACTAGTTGACCACCCATACAGGGTATGAGTATTTCCTTACATTACTGTGGATTCAGTGGGATCCCAGGTTGTATAACTGGGATAACTAATTAATAATAATAATAATGTACCATATCGTAATACAAGGGTAAGGTTCGCGGCTTGAGAAAATCCACGTCGAGGGTTCGAATCCCGACAATATTCCAATTCACATTAAATCCCTCTTCCTCACCCCACTTCATCGCGATCAATCTTTGCTATATTTAAACTTGGATACTTTATATCTGAAGTCATAAACTCTGAAGGCCTTTTCAAAAATTTTAAGCAAAACCCTTAATAATTTAGTCCGTGTACCCCATTTCAATTTTTTATGGCTGAAACGCTACGCATGCTAGTGGCTTTACAAGAATGTAAAATCTTGTCTCTGTTCTCTCAAACCCAATGTACTTTCTTGTATATAAAATAAATATAAAAACATTATTCAATAACGTATATCACATTACAAACGCAGTATTTGATATATGATTAAAGCTTTAAAATTCTTTACAGTTGTCAAGAAGCAGCTATATATTTGAGAATTTTTTTATTTGTAAATGTACATAATACCTTAAACAGAATATTATGCTTCTATGCTATGAATTATATTAGTTACTCTAAATAATTTATGTAAATAATTTAGAAAAAACAGATAAAGGGGGTAAAATATTTATGTAAATAGTTTTCTACAGAGTTCTCATGGTGGGAGACTCGTCAATATCACTGTACAGTATAGATAACAAAAATTATCTGAATTTACCCGAGGACCATTAACATTCTAGTGGCCTTGAAGAGAACAGGCAGCTGACGGCTTGTCAAAGATCCCCCCAAAGTTAGGTACGTACTTGCCTCGTAATTTTTGATCTTGCAGGTTTAAGTTTATCGAGTTTCTGCTCTTTGGTCCCGCCTCTCGACCGTCAATCAACAGGTGTACAGGTTCCTGAACCTATTGGGCTCTATCATATCTACATTATAAACTGTGTATGGCGTCAGCCTCCACCACATCACTGCCTAATGCATTCCACCTGTTAACTACAGATACCGAAAAAGTTCTTTCTAACGTCCCTGTGGCTCATGTGCGTACTCAGTCTCCACCTGTGTCCCCTTGTGTTAAATAAACTGTCTGTATCTACCCTACCTTATCTATGTAAAGGTTTATCTTGATCTTCCCTTTCCTGTAAGAATTATAGAACCAAACATGGTTGAATTATTGATTATAATACAAATATTCTTGAACGAGCTACTTTATATTTTTAAATATAATTACGTGTAGGATATTTATATGCAATTTCATAGTAACGAAATAAGAATTGTAACATTACTTATATTTGTTTAAGTTTTATTATAAATACTTTTTTTTTTAGTTTAGTAAATATATATATACAAAAATTTGCGTTGCAGCACAAGGCTATAGAATAAAATGTTATAGTTACCCCTAAAATGTCAATAAAAATCATTTTCTAATTCTCACGATGGGGGACATTACAATATTGCTTTATGAAGTTAAACTAATTTATTGTGTCGGGGGACAGCCAGCCAGTGTATATAATAATAATTATTATATACTCTGGCTGCCTGTCTATCGACACAATGAAATTAGTTTAACTTATCTAGGAAACCCCCTTCCCAGGGTGGAACTACTGACCCTTCCCTGGAGACAACCCCAACACAGTTGCC
>NC_091154.1:262177-339677 GCF_040958095.1 Procambarus clarkii
CTTGCTTCTTTGAGCGTCGGACAGGCGCTTGCATCTCTTTATTACTCCATAATCCTTCAGTTCCAGTTATTAGAAGCTGTTCTCCTTATCAATAAAAACGTTCTTATTTTCAAAAATTCATCTAAAATCAATTTCTGAAAATATTTTGTTGAAAGTTTCATGACACTGAAGCCAGTAAGTTGGAGATTTGTTTAACATTTTTAAATTAATTAAGTTATTTTACATAATTCAAATATTTTTCGCTACTATGCCTTCTATATTTGTGGTAATATGTGCGGTCCAAGTCACTATATGTAGCTTAAAGGTGGAAGACTCGTGCCTCCAGACCAGCTGAATTATTTTTGTAGCTTTTGTAACTTATATGTGCATTGTTTTAAACCTTTAATTATGGCAATACAGTGGTACCTTTGTTTAGAATCGTAATCTGTTTCCAGAGACATGTCATCAACCAAAAATTCGTCAACTAAAACGAATTTTCCCATAAAAATAATGTAAATTGAATTAATCCGTTCAACAACCCCAAAAAAATTAACTAAAAAATATAACTCATTTTATACTGAATAACACTCATTTTGTACTAGCTATAATACAGTATGTATATCTTACCTTGAATGAGGACCCTTGTTGGTGTATGGAAGACGGTGAGGAGGAGAAGAGGTGTTAGTGTTTGGAAGATGATCCCCTTCCATTATAACATCAGCAGTGATGACTTCTCTTGGGTATTCTCCCCTATGTTTTGCTTGCATACCACTAGGACCTGCTTGTGACTCACTGCTTGATTTTCTCACTAAAACCTATCTAGTGACACTTGTTTTTCCCTACATTGTAACACTTCTCTGAAGTGAGACATCACATTGTCATTAAAAAGGTAAACACAACAGCCTACTACACCTTAATTTGGGTGACAATTTTCAGCAAAAATTTGCGGTTCTTCCCATACTGTTCACATCCTTAATAAAGGAGGAAGGGACATCGTCTACTTTACATCAACAACCCTCATAGCATTTTCATGTTTACGAATGATCTCGTTTTTCCTCTATCATCATCCTCGCAACTAATTTCTTAGGTTGAACTTTACCACTGACTTTCTTGGGACCCATGGCATGATATAATAAGAACTTTTATGTTAAAAAAGCAAAAATGCAGGCAAACTATTAAATTCTTCGCAAAGAATTCAAGAGTGGCTGCGGTCGTCATTATGTGGGATAGACTTGTAAACTAAATGCGCCTCACCCTGTGCCCTCAGCAGCACCATGCACTCGTTACACCCATACGCATACGAACAGACGTCGTCTTTTAAGTAAACCACCGTACACCAATTCAAATTTTATGATGAATTTGACGTATATAAAAAAATTCATACTCTAGGGCATTCGTCAACTGAGGTTCCACTGTATTTTCTACCACACACCTAATCCACAAAGAAAAAATGCCCAAACAAACACATTTTACAGAAACTACTTAAATTTTAAATATTTTCCAACAAATTTATAGGTCTGCACGTAAAATATTTGGGAAATGCCACAAAACGTTATGCCTACTTTTATATGTGAAAGTTGAAGGGCGTGCACCCCATCGTGTACTCTGTCATGTTTGTAAAGGTATTGCGGCCGCAAGCCATTACGTCCAAGTGATGGTGTGTGATGCAGTGACATCTCGTTGCTGTCATAAATGTTTGATGACGGTTAGTATTCAAACACTATCATGATAACACAACACATCGTCGTCATTAGATGTGTCACCTGAATAACGCAACTTATGCTTAATTCCTATTACGATTCTCTCCATTTTCAAGGGTTAAATGTTTGAGAATTTAAATGATTGCTTACTTTATGAAGTTACCAATGTTAATTACCATAGATGAGAAGTAGTATTGGCAATACTTGTAATAATAGTAAGAGAAAGCACTAACACTGTACAGTGTGACCAACAACTTGGCCCCATTATTGTAGGAACCTTGAAAATCGGTTGTTGTTATTGGAACAGTTTAGCAAAGTTTGGATCAGATACTGACCTTCAAGATGTGCCAATAGTGTTAGCTTATTTTATTAAAAAATGGAATGAAATTTGGCTTTAGTATCAAATATTAATTAATATTACTTTTGTTAATACAATTTTGCTTATTTAAATTATTTACTGTCTATGGGGGTCACCAGTTCTTAGAGTGAAGACCATCGCATGGTTGTGTGTCTTCCGAGAGTCTTCATGTACGTGCTACTTTAAGAACCACTTTGAAGCATGTAAAAAAGTTCATTATGATTTACATGCAATTGCCTGTTTGTTCTTTTCTTCTAGAAGATGAAGCACAAATTCAAAACCATAATCAGCAGCAACAGCAACACCACCAACAGCAACAGCACCAACAACAGCAGCAGCAGCAGCAGCACCAACAAGAAGAACAGCATCAGCAGCAGCAGCACCAACAAGAAGAACAGCATCAGCAACAAAAAAAACAGCCACAGCCCATAGATGGAACTGGGAGAACGTTATTCACCATGGGGACAATACCCCTTGGCATCACGACAAGCGCACCTCCCCGAAACAGCTACCGACCCATTGCTCCTGCTCCGCCTCCGCAGTCACAGC
Source organism: Procambarus clarkii (assembly GCF_040958095.1). Taxonomy (NCBI): domain Eukaryota; kingdom Metazoa; phylum Arthropoda; class Malacostraca; order Decapoda; family Cambaridae; genus Procambarus; species Procambarus clarkii. Next base: position 264,764 of record NC_091154.1, read on the forward strand.
CAACGGCACCCATAAATAACTCGGTGTTGGCAGGCGTTCAGCAGTTATCCATGAGCAGGAACTTGGCATTTGACATGCCGCTTGGAACACCTCCCTCTATGTCAAGTACAGCGTCACCCACTGGAATGCAACCCGGCATTGCCACAAGCCCGCTGGAGTGGCATGAAACCGAGACCAGCCCACCCGGCACTGTTGGTGGATCAGTGTGGCCGTCATCTATACGAACTTCACAGAAAAGAAAACTAGACATGGTTCTTGACTTTGACAAACAGTTAGTGTCGAGCCAGTTAATCACGGCTAAGCTAGAGGAAGAAAAAAGTAGACTGCAGTTAAAAAATCTTGAATGAACAACTTAAAAATGTGCAGAGAGAAACATACTTAATAGACAGAAAAATAGCCCTGGCAGACAGGAAAATACAATACTGGGATAAGGTACTGAAACAGGAGGGCACTGAGCACTTCTTATCCCATATATAGTTTCTGGTACTTTGCCAAGTGGTTATTTAAGATGTTTATTGTACTAGGAGAGAATCTTCAGTAGCTGCCGAAGCTTACCTCTGGTCTCGCCAAACCAGAGCCCATCACACCAGAGCCAGGTGTCATCAAGCACCTGGCGGCCTACACCTGTACATCTCTCCCTGATCACAGTGGCTTAGTCTGTTCCTATTAAACAGCTGATGAGTTTCGAAACTTCACAACCCAAGGTTATTATTGTTAAAGACAACCTCTGTTCTTTGGACTTCATAATCATCATCTTAAATGCAAACAAAGCCACCATGATTGAGGACAGACATACAAGTTTCTTAAGTGGACATGTAAGTACATGAATCTTTGCCTTAGCCTCCGAGTCCCTTCTGTCGACTATCGAAAGCCATTTGGCTCACTCTGAACGTATCATATGCTTATCACTTTCAGCTAAGTTGTGCTGGCATTTCCTGAAAGATTAGGTGTGCCAGAGCACCCTTGCTTTGTTTGATTCCATTTATGCTTCGTGATTACGTGTATACCACCAGCATTGTGTGTGTGTGCTGTAGCATTCCATCTCACTTTGACAGTAGTCATTGTTACCAGTAGCCAGGGTCATCTTCCATTCCCTTATACCCCATGAGAGATACATGCTCTAAGAGGGGTTGTAGGTGTCCTCATCTACGACTGACTCATCTCAACTCGTGCTGCTTTTGGGTAGTGCATGAGAATTGTTGTCCTCAGTGGAAGCTGTCAATTGGTAGGAGTCAGTACACAAACAAATCACGATAGTGTGATATGTCAAATGAACAAAGTTGTGCTGAAGCACTCCCGGTTGCAATTCTCTTGACCATGTCGTGGCGCAGTCGACTAAGGCGCGTCTGGGATCATCCCGGACGTTAGTTCGAACCCTAATCACGGCTCTTGTGGATTTGTTGTTAAGAGTCGGTCTTTATACTGTGTGCACGTTAAAGACCTGCCGATTGTGCTCTTCCTGCTTGTGTGTGTTTGGAGTCTGGTGCTTTAGCCAAGGGTTTGAGTTGTATATGAGATTTCCTCATAATCTGTGGCTGCCTTGCTCCTCTCTCCAAGTACTATTCAAGGCTGTCAGTAATGTCCTGTTTGCTCTTGCTCTGGCCCACGATGTTGGTACAGTACATAGCAGCTCTTTATCCCGGTGCTCCCAGTGGCTTCGGTACTGGTGACGGATGGACCTCGCTACGAGGTTCATTGCTGCTTTGTAGATGTTCTTCGTCCTCGAGTGGTGCCGGAGCTTTTCTTTGAGCAATTCTAGACAAATCTCGGTTCCTATTCTGAGCTTCCCTAGTCCTTTGCCATGTTTGCTGCTACAGCTACAGTGACAACCAGAGTGCTTTACTCTGCTTCTGCAAGATGTGCACTTCTTTGTGGCTCATTATTCCTGTCTGCCATTTTGGATTGTGTCCAGGCGGCTGTTTTGTTGACCTCTTCAGTTTGCTGCCCCATTCTCTCTCTCTTAATGTTGGTGGAGGATTTGCAGGTTTGGTGGTTGCAAGTGCATCTTTACAGTGGCTTCACCGTGTGTTTCGACTGCAGTTGGCAGATCTGGTTCTGGCTTCAAGTTCAATCTTGATGCCCTTTTACATTTGGTCTCCTTGATAAGGTAGAGGTTCTGTTAGGTGGTCGCCTGGGTCAACCTGGTAGTGGTCAGATGATACCCGAAGGGTGTGTATACATTGTGGTAATGAATGTTTGCCTCGTTACCATTGGTTGGATACCTGATTTATTTCAAGCAGTTTGCTTTTTATTTTGTGCCTATGCTTTCTGATGAGTTTTTTTCCATTTTTTGTTTGTGCATCTCTGATCTAAAAATTACAGTACAGTGGACCACATTCTTGAAACACAATCAAGGATCCTGGGTTCGAGCCCTATGCTGGACAGAAATGGTTGGGCAAATTTTCTTTCATCTGATTACTCTGTTCACCTTTCAGTAAACAGATAAAGTACCTGGGAATTCGACAACTGTTGTGGGTTGCATCCTGGGGTTGGGTCAGTAGTTCGACCTTAGGGGGTATCTCCCGTACACGCTTCCTGTCCCTGATAAGCGGAAGTTATTTACCTTGCAGAGTGAAGCAGATTCTAGTCCTGGCTTAAGTTGGGCCTCGGAGGCCTGGGGGCCTCTTTCTAAGGCATGGCTTCAAATGAATGCTTAGCACGGGCAGCTACTGAGGACCTTACCAAACCTGGGACATTTTCATTATATTCAATGTTTCATATTTTAGCTTGTAAAACGTGTTTTTTTTTTTTTTTTTGTGGAGCTGTGTGGGTGATACGGGTGGTCAATCACTGCCTCCGAGGGGCGAGAGATGTTTTGTCAATGCCGCACTTAAATGACAATTTCAGTAACGTGATCATATAGTACAAGTATTTTATTTGCACACTTGACTCATTTCACCACATCTCTTAAGATATTTGATACGTGTTATTCCTCCCTCTTAGGGCATGATGGAAATATTCAGATGTTCAATTGCAAGATTATTTAAGTATTGAGGAATGATTGATCATTTGAGTTTGTGGAGCGGAGGGACGGAAGGAGAGAAGAGGTTTGCAGAACAGATCAATATGTTGCAGAGGAAAGAGAGTCAACACGTCTCCAACAGAGACATTCTGTATGTTACCGGTGAATAGGGGAAAAGGTCTCGATGCATTACCAGTGAAAGGGGTCAAGTCATTATCAGTGTTGGAGGGGGGTGAAGGCATTACCGGTGCTGGACGGTCAAAGTTTGGTTGACCAGGTCAGAGACCAGGCTGTGGGGACGTTGATCCTTTGAATCGCCGCAAGGTAGGTCTCCTTTTTATTTGTGTATTATTGCAAACATTATCCCCCTTGAATCTTTTTATGTATATACTGTTTATGCGTGTGATTACAAAGTGTAGTTACAAGATGAGAGCTACACTCATGGGGTCCCGTATTCTCAGTACTGTCATACAACACTTTGAAACTACTGATGGTTTTGATATCCAATACCTTCTCAATTATCTTATTCCAACCTTCTCCAACTCTGCAAAAAGAACTTAAATATGTTTTTTGGCACATTTGTTTCCTTAGCTTGACTCTGTGCCCTCTTGTTTATGAAGTTGCCGGTTTAAAAAATCCATCCTTGCCTATTATGTCAATTCCTGTTACTATTTTGTATGTAGTGATCATATTGCCTCTTTTTCTTAAATTTTCTTCCTTTGGCATATTTAACACGTCTAGCCTCTTCTTTTAGATCTTGTTTTTCAGTTCTGGAAGCCATTTAGTAGCATGTCTTTGCATCTTTTCCAGTTTGTGCTGGAAATGTGCTTCTTGAGATAGGGGGCACAATACAATTGTTGCATGAACCAATTTCCGTCTCACAGCTGTCGTGAACAGTTTCTTTAATATTTCACTATCCATGTATTGTGTCCTATTCTGCATGCCATAATGTGGCATTTATTCACATTGAATTCCTCCTCGTGCGTGTGTGTCTCCATTCACTTATTTTGCCCAGGTTGTCTTGAAGGGCATGACAGTCTTTTATTTATCTGTTCAAAAGTTATAGTTTTATGTTGTCATTTCTGTAGAGGAATTTGCCCATTTGGTTTTAATTATTTGTTCTAGTGATTTGACTACCACGCTTGTCAGTGAATAAGGAATGCAATTTGGAGGGTCTTCTCAGATGCCATTTTTGTAGAATTGGAACTGTTTGCCTTTTTCATGTACTGTATCTGCAGTACATGAAAAAGCAGTTATTCTTCAGTTATTCTTATTCTTCGTGTACTGTATCTGCAGTTATTGAGCAGTTATTCTTCCTCATCTCTAGACACTTCTATGTATATAGTTCTCCAAAATCCAGATTTGGTCTGGTTCTCAGAGAATCCCATTTTACACACACACACATTGTGTGTATAATTACCTAAGTGTAGTTACAGGATAAGAGCTACGCTCGTGGTGTCCCGCCTTCCTTACCTAAGTGTAGTTACAGGATAAGAGCTACGCTCGTGGGGTCCCGCCTTCCTTACCTAAGTGTAGTTACAGGATAAGAGCTACGCTCGTGGGGTCCCGCCTTCCTTACCTAAGTGTAGTTACAGGATAAGAGCTACGCTCGTGGTGTCCCGCCTTCCAAGCACTTTGTCATTTAATGCTTTCAAACTACTGACAGTTTTGACCTCCACCACCATCATTCTTAACTTGTTTGCTAAAGTGAATTTTCTAATGTTTTTGGGCAGCTTTGTTTAGTTAATTTAGTTCTATGACATCTTGTTCTTGAAATTCCAGGTCACAAGAATTCTTCTTTTGTCAATTTCTGTAGTATTTTTCCATCCATGTATTTAAAAGCAATTCTGAAATTGGGAAGAATAGCATAGACTCCTTGAACAATGTTGTTGATGTGGTCCTCAGGTGACATATTTCTGTCTAGAAGCATCACTAGATCTCTTTCCTTATTAGAATTCTTTTAAGCTTTTTCAGATAACTTGAAGGTTATGTGTGGCCTATTTTCTCCTATTCCAAATTCCATAACGTGGCATATAGTCACATTAAATTCCATTTGGTAAGTGGTGCTCCATACACTTATTTTGTCCAGATCTTATTGAAGGGCGTGACACTCGTCTAAATTTCTTATCTTTCCTAGAATTTTAGCATCATCAACAAAGATGTTCGTATAATTCTGTATTCCTTCTGGTAGATTGTTTATGCAGACAATGAACATTACCGGTGCAAGAACTGAACCCTGTGGCACTCCACTAGTGATATTTCTCCAGTCTAATACATTGCCTCTGATTACTGCCCTTGTTTTTCTATCAAAATTTTTTTCATCCATGTTAGAAGCTTACCTGTTATTTCTACCATTTTTTCCAGTTTCCAAAACAACTTCTTATGTGGGACTCTGTCTTAAGCCTTTTTTAGGTCCAGATAAATGAAGTGAACCTAACTATCTCCTGTAATATCTCTATTAAATATCATTGAAATTTAATAGATTTGTTACACAGGATCTTCCTGATCAAAGACCATACTGTCTGTCATTTCTCTCAGGTGTTCTACCCATTTGGTTTTAATTATTTTGTCCAATATCTTGACTACTACACTTGTCAACGATTCAGGTCTATAGTTAAGAGGGTTATCCCTGTTGCCACTTTTGTAGATTGGAACTACAATCTACAAATGTGGCAGATTGTAGATTTGTGCTCATTCTCTGAGAACCCAAGGTATAACTCCATCTGGCCAAACTCCTTTGTTCCTACTTAACTCCTTGCACATTTTTCCCACATCGTCTCTAGACACCTCTATGTCTAGAGGTGTTCTCTGGAAGTCTTATTGTGTCTAGTTGTCTGAAAGTTGCATTTTTGACAAATACACTTTGGAACTGTTCTTTTTAGTGCTTCACACGTTACCTTTTCATTCTCCGTGACTGCTTCCCATTTTCTACCTCTTGAGTTTAGTCCTTTAACTGCAATTTGCTTTTCATGAATTTATAGAGTAGACCGGGTTCTGTTTTATTTGTATACTCTTTCTTTCTCAAAAAAATTTCTGCCACTCTTCTCACTGCTGTGTAGTTGTTTCTTTTTTTCTTTGAGATATGTACAAGAGTTGTTACATTTTTGTACAGCCACTAGTACGCGTAGCATTTCGGGCAGGTCCTTGGAATACGATCCCCGCCGCGAAGACTCGTTTTTACAACCAAGTACCCATTTTACTGTTGAGTTAAACAGAGGCTACAGTTAAGGATTTGCGCCCAGTAAATCCTCCCCGGCCAGGATACGAACCCATGACAAAGTGCTCGTGGAACGCCAGGCGAGTGTCTTACCACTACACCACGGAGACTGGTTTCTTGCTTCTTTGTATTGCTGGTATGTTTGAGGGTTTGGCCTCTTACTATATTGATTCCATTCTTGTGTCTTTTGGTCTCTGGCTCTCTCACAATTTGTGTTGAACCAATCCTTTTTCATAGTTCTTCAGTTCTGTCTTTGTATAAACATTTTTGTGCCTTTATCATATATTTCACAAAACTTGACATAGGTCTCATTTACTTCCTTGCCTAACACCAAGTCTTTCCAATCATATTTATTAAAGAACTTTCTAAGTCCCCCCTTTAGCGTCATTTACTGAAATAAAGTTTTGCATACATACACGAGCACATGCGTGCATGCTCAAAAGATAATACACTACTGTATACAGTACTTGGGAACGTGACACAAAAGTCAGTGTTATTGAGTACGCTCTAGAGTGTTCATAGAGAACACAAGCACTTCCTCTCATGGGTAACCGCTGGTCACATTCCTTTGTGTGTTATGTACCTAATTTACAGTCATTTTCTGTTTTGGAAAACGCACTTTTGTACTGATGTAAATTATCTTTATTTATATATAATATTATGAGTGGCTGAAACCTTTAAATTAATCTGAATATTGTAACAATGTTAATCTCTAATACTCAGGAATAATTCTAGATACAGTATATATATATATATATATTTCTATAAAAAGGAAATGATTACAAAATGTATTTTTATTTACAACCAGGTATGTGTACTGTATTAATATCTTTTTTTTTTTATATAAATTGTGAGTAATATGTGGGATGTAGGTACGTGTGTGTGATTAACACATTGTATGTCAGTAGTTATGTGTACATCTTACCGGTACACTGCAGACTGACTGGTGTACAGTACAGTACTCTGCATGATTGTCTCCCCAATATTGACACCTCTCACTGACACACCCCGTCGTGGCCACTATAGATGGTGGCCCTCAGGACTTCCTGTCTCCGTCGTGGCCACTATAGATGGTGGCCCTCAGGACTTCCTGTCTCCGTCGTGGCCACTATAGATGGTGGCCCTCAGGACTTCCTGTCTCCGTCGTGGCCACTATAGATGGTGGCCCTCAGGACTTCCTGTCTCCGTCGTGGCCACTATAGATGGTGGCCCTCAGGACTTCCTGTCTCCGTCGTGGCCACTATAGATGGTGGCCCTCAGGACTTCCTGTCTCCGTCGTGGCCACTATAGATGGTGGCCCTCAGGACTTCCTGTCTCCGTCGTGGCCACTATAGATGGTGGCCCTCAGGACTTCCTGTCTCCGTCGTGGCCACTATAGATGGTGGCCCTCAGGACTTACTGTCTCCGTCCTGGCCACTATAGATGGTGGCCCTCAGGACTTCCTGTCTCCGTCGTGGCCACTATAGATGGTGGCCCTCAGGACTTCCTGTCTCCGTCGTGGCCACTATAGATGGTGGCCCTCAGGACTTCCTGTCTCCGTCGTGGCCACTATAGATGGTGGCCCTCAGGACTTCCTGTCTCCGTCGTGGCCACTATAGATGGTGGCCCTCAGGACTTACTGTCTCCGTCCTGGCCACTAGACACAGTGGCTCTGAAGTAAGTTGAGGGAAATATATATAATAGTTTGGAGGCAGATTGAAGGTTCATTTCTAAACAAACAGAAAGGGAAGGATAACAGGAAGACAAGACTGGTCATGGTTCAATAAGCAATACAAGAATGCTTAAGCCATAAGCAGCATGTTATGGAAGAAAGAGATTAACAAAAGAACAGAACAAACAAGTTTGTGCCATACACATAACATTGGAACAGAAGGAATATGAAAACGATGTAAATCCTTGGAAGAATTATCCAAGATTGTTAAAAAATACAAAAACTGAACTTCTTTGCAAGTAAGGGGGGTCCTGAATTGTGAAGGTGGCCTCCAAAATACTCTAATATTAGAGAGGCAGAGAGATAGAAAGAGAGGGAGACGGGGACGGGGAGGGTGGGGGGGGAAGGGGTAGAGATTTAGAGGGAGATGGGGGGGGGGAGAGATTGTTCTACTTAAGCAATTTAACAAGAATCAAACAACTAATCAACATCATATATATAGGTATTGCTTTATCTACCTCACCAAGTAGCATATGTATATGTTTTCATCCTAAATATAACATTTGGTCATTTGTGTCTGCTGTTATATTTATTAAATACTGCATACTGTTCTGTACCTCACTTAACTCTAAAGCTACAGAATACAACACATTCCATATCTTTCATAATTTCCTCTTATTACTTTATACACTGTAATATATAAATATGCAGTACTGTATATATATATAAAAGCTTTACTCGTTATCTTGAATTATGCCTGAAATGCTATTTAATTAGTGGCTTAAGGTAATTTACAAAATACTGTGTCTAACTAATGTACTGTAATCTTATCCTCTGTATTTTATATATATTATTAATATTTTAGATAACATGAAGCTTGTCAGGGTGGATGGTGGTGGTTCTTGTGTCAGATGGTTGGGGCCACCTGAGCCCAGATGGTCTCCCGACCCTGCATCTAGAACCATCAAAGTCGTGTGATGCGGACCAACATCAATAGCCATTAGGACAGGTGGTGATGAACATCTTGCGGGTGTTGACGGCAGTGACGGTGTTGAGGGTCACCGTGGTGAGGGTGACAGAGTGGACGAAGGTGGTGTAGATGGTGCGAGTGACGTACTGAGACAGGGTCGCCACTCGGGTCATGTACTGCGGTACCTGGAGGATGTAAACTAGCATTAAGCGCTTTCACATTGTCGAGGATAAGAACCCTGGTAGACTACGGTATATATATTCATACTAGGGGCATACCCACGTATAGCCTGAACAAATACACAAGGGCCGTGACGAGGATTTGAACCTGCGTCCAAGAGCATCCCAGACGCTGCCTTAATCGACAATAGCCTAGTATGCCCTAAAACACTCGCTGTCTCCTAGAAAATGTAAAAAAATCAATGGACTCGGCCTGCCACCTTTCACCAGTTAGAGGGATGGATGTCACTTTGATCCAACTTCCCCCCCCCCCCTTCCTTTTAATAGGACCAATAAGATTGACCCTGACCAGCCTATGACCATTGTGAACCCCAAACAGTTCACCCTGCAAAGTTGGGTGTGGCTAACCCAGGCCCCTGGCCTCTAACCAAATTAGGTTATAGGTGTGTGTGTTGGGGAAGGGGGGTGTGCATATATACACAGTATATATTTTGTGTGTCGTGTACTTACTGTATGTGTGGTGTGGTGTACGTGTGTATGTGTGGTGTACATTGTGTGTGTGTGTGTGTGTGTGTAATTACAGGATGAGAGATATGCTCATGGTGTCCCGTCTTCCCAGCACTCTGTCATATTACGCGGTGCACATAAGAAGTAGGTTTAATGTAAAGGTCGTGTGTTTGCTGTGTACGTGGTGTCTTAAGGTATACATCCTGCCAGTATACTCACCACCTGGGTCTGTGTAATGTAGTATGGTGTAGACCTGGCTGAGCTTGTCCGGTACACTCGCGACCTCATCCTGCCAAAATATACTAATTTAAAAAATATATAATATAAACAAAATTTTAATATAATGTAAACTATTAAATATAAAGTTGAATGTAAACTTTCCCATTACTCAAAAAATAATGTCAACTACTTAAGATGTAAACCAAAAATAGAATGCAAAGTGTTTAGAGTTGATAATGTTGTAAACTCAATTCAAAATACAGTAGAAGTTAAAGTAAACTGTAATCTTGTCAATAGTTACTACAGTTGAAAGGACAAACTATGGACTGACAAGCCCGCCAAAAAATTCGACATTTACCACCACTAGTTTTCTAGTGGTGGTAAATGTTGTGGGTCTCAGAAACAAGCCAGCAACCAACCCTGACTTCTCCTAGGCCTAATACACTACTTAAATGTAGTAAATTAGGCCTAAGATTGAATATGTTACAATCAACGTGTTTGACTCAACGCATTTGTGTTCCTCACGTGCTGTGCCCCAAAGAATGAGGTGATTTGATGAAATACTATGCCCAAGATTACCAGCAGAGTGCTGGTGGGATGATGGGGAATTAGCCTCGGCTACCACCATCTTTTGTCCGGTCGTGATGGTCGAGTGGTTAAGGTGTCCTGTACACCAGTTGCAGAGTGCTCCTGGCAGTATGGGTTCGAGTCACTTCTGGGGTGAGAGTTTTCAGTTATATATAATATATATAATATATTTTTAGGCCTATATCGAGGTCCACACCCCCAACCCTCCTAAATGGGACTACTGACCCTCCCCAGGATGCAACCCCCACAACAGTTGACTAACTCTCGGGTATGTATTTACTGCTAGGTGAACAGAGGCATTAGGTGAAAGAAAACTTGTCCAACCATTTCTGAGAATCGAGAATGTAGGCCATTGTATTATAATTATCATCTTGGGTTGCGAAGTTTTGAAGCTTGTTAAGTCCTTAATAGATGTAAACAGAGCCCTCCATGCTTAAGATGTACAGGTTTCGTTACTGAAGCTTAGCCCAAAGAAGCAGCAGGAGGTCGAGGAGTAAAGAAAGTAGGTGCAAGAACCCAGGCCACTCAAAAAGTCTTGATAAAGTGTAGTGTGTACATATGCTTACGTGTTCTTGAGGATGGGGTGTTGTCTGACAACCGTCTTGTCCACCCACACGGTGAAGGGTCTTCTGTTGCACTTCTCGATGGCTTCATATACCTGGCCCTCACTGCTACCATATGTCTGGCCCGTGCTGCCTCCATATACCTGGCCCTCACTGCCTCTGTACGCCTGGCCCTCACTGCCTCCGTACGCTTGGCTCTCGCTGCCACCATATACTTGCCCCTCGCTGCCACCATATATTTGGCCCTCGCTGCCTCCGTACGATTGGCCCTCGCTGCCTCCGTACGATTGGCCCTCGCTGCCACCATATACTTGGCTCTCGCTGCCACCATATACTTGGCCCTCGCTGCCTCTGTACGATTGGCCCTCGCTGCCACCATATACTTGGCTCTCGCTGCCACCATATACTTGGCCCTCGCTGCCTCCGTACGCTTGGCCCTCGCTGCCTCCGTACGCTTGGCCCTCGCTGCCACCATATACCTGGCCCTCGTTGCCTCTGTACGCCTGGCCCTCACTGCCCTGGTACACATGGATATGGCCCTCGCTGCCTCCATACACCTGGCCTTTGCTGTGGTGGAACAATTGGCCTTGGCATGTCTGCACCTGTAGCACCACCACCGCCACACAGACTGCCGCCAAGGCTCTCCAGCACACCTGTGGAAGAAGTCACACTCATCACGATGCCTTATTCTATTTAATGGACTAGACATCTCGCTCGAAAAAGGCTACTTATACAATAATTAACACAACTGATAGAAAGTGGTCACAGGGAAACAATTTAAAAGATTTAATGGCTGAAATTTATGGGCAGTGTCACTAAATAATGGTGGATCATCCTTTAGTTTTTCTTTAATATCTAGTACAGTGGTACCTCAGTTTTCATGTTTAATCCGTTCCCAGAGACGGTACGAAAACCGAAATGAATTTCCCTATAAGAAATAATGTAAATTGAATTAATCCGTTCAACACCCCCAAATATATTAACTAAAAAATACATTTTATACAGAGTAATACTCTTAAGTACCCTACCTTTATTGAGGACTCTTGTTGACATATGAAAGACATTGAGGAAGAGGGGAAGGAGGAGAGGTGTTAGTACACACAGAGATCACACTAACGTGATGCATCAAATGAACAAATCCACAAGGGCCGTGACGAGGATTCGAACCTGCGTCCGGGAGCATCCCAGACACTCAGTCGATTAAGGCAGTGTCTGGGATGCTCCCGGACGCAGGTTCGAATCCTCGTCACGGCCCTTGTGGATTTGTTCGAGAGGTGTTAGTGTTTGGGAGGGGAGTTCCCTTCCATTATAACAGCAGTGATGACATTTTCTGGGGTACTCTTTCTCTCTTACATTTTGCAGGCATACCACTAGGACCTGGTTGTGGCTCACTGCTTGCTTGTCTTACTAAGAATCTGTCTATAGACAAATCCACAAGGGCCATGATGAGGGTTCGAACCTACGTCTGAGAGGATCCCAGACTAATGAATTAAAGGCAAAGATGTAGAGCAGTTTATTGACAGAGCCCGAGTGCATGGGGGAATTGTGTAAAACCCTGGTTTGTGTCTCGGAGAGGCTGCAGGATCCATGCGAGTCCAGTGGAACTCCCGGTTGCAATTCTTTTGATCATGTCGTGGCCTAGTTGATTAAGGCAACGTTTGGGATCCTCTCAGATGTAGGTTCGAATCCTCATCACGGCCCTTGTGGATTTGCTCATTTAATGCATCATGTTATTGTGATTTTTGTGTACCGTCTATAGACACTTGTTTTTCCCTTCGTTTTAACACTTGTCTGTAGTGAGACATCACATTGTCTCACTATGAATGATCTTTAGTTTTTCCTCTATCATCATCCTCACAACTATTTTCTTAGGTTGAACATTACCACTGACTTTCTTGGAACCCATGGCATTTCTTGAGATTATCTTGAGATGTTTTTGGGGCTTAGTGTCCACGCGGCCCGGTCCTCGACCAGGCCTCCACCCCCAGGAAGCAGCCCGTGACAGCTGACTAACTCCTAGGTACCTATTTACTGCTAGGTAACAGGGAACATCAGGGTGAAAGAAACATTTTGTCCATTTACCTCCGCCTCCATTGGGGATCGAACCCGGAACCTCAGGACTACGAATCCGAAGCGCTGTCCACCCAGCTGTCATGCGCCCCCAGGCGTGATATCTAATAAAAAAAATAATAATAACCAGAAACGCAAAAAGCACGAAAACAATGAAATTCTTCGCAAAGAATTTAAACGCGATCATCACTAGGCAGGAGACACTGGTAAACTGAAGCGGCGCGTGCTCGGTGGACCTGCACATGTATAAACAAATTCCGAAAACCGAGGCAGACAACGAGTACCGAATCACATTTTTTGAAGAAATTGAGTACGAGAACTGAAAAATACGAATTAATGGGCATACGAAAACTGAGACTCCACTGTATTCTATTTAATTTGTTTCTCTTTTTTTCTTATAGAGCATTTTCCCGTATGTTCGGTGCGGCGAGGTCCCTCGAATGTGTAGCTGATTCGAAGGACAGCTAATTACTCTCACCTTCAATTACTCTAATTACTCGAAGGCTCTCACCTCAGATTACCACTCTGAGGTGAGAGGGAAACGAGAACATCAGATTGTGGTAATGGTGTATCCTGTGTGCTTGTTATTGTTTCATATGATGAACTGAATACTCTCTCTGCAACAGCACATTGCATTTTGACGTATATATCCCCCCAAAAGCCAAAATATGATGTCCTGTGTAAGCCATAGTGGCTCAGTTGACGGGCTCTCGATTTCTATTTGTGAGTCCTCTGCTAGGTTAGGCTCGGGCAATTGATTTTATTGTATCTGGGGACAGGTAGCCAGAATATACATATAGTACATGTTAGGCTTATATGAAGGTTCCACCCCCCCTCCCCTCCCAGGGGTGAAATTACTGCAACCCAACAACAATGCAACGTCAGGATGCAGCTGACTAACTCCCGGGTACCTACTTACTACTAGGTGAACAGGCAATGAGGTGATAGGAAACACCTTACATTTCCCACCCGTCCTCAGACCAAGTCCATTCCATCCAGCGGACGACCCCAAAGACGCATTCAACAATTTTAACATGCTGTTTATACAAAATTGGAATTTTCTCAAATATAAATTAATATTGTTAAATATTAGCATACTTTGTATATTTAGGCATAGGTTAGGTTAGGTGTTTAGGTTCTGTTGGCGATTATTTGTATTTGTAGTACGTGGGTGAAGCATTTACAGTGTTGTGGTTCGAACACCAGTCGTCAGTGAAGCACTTGTTCCGGAAGTGTTCGAACGTCATCAGTCGTGTGTAAACCGTTTATCATTCATAAACAAGGGGTTTGGCGGGTGCATGGAATGGACTTTGGCCTTTGTTTATGAGGACAGGCTGACCATTTTTGTTCCACCTGGGATTCGAACCTGGAATTTCCGATTCAAGGTTTGAATCCCGGAAACCAAGCCTGAATAACAATTACATAAACCAATATTCACTAACCTTCGTAGCTCCGTTCATCTTCGCCTCTCAACCTCAGATTATATCCTTAACAACTTTTCTTTGGAAAACAATTTACAGATTATTGCATTAAATCGTTATTAGTGATACAGACAGCGTAGGAAAGTTATAATTAACATGGAGGCAAGGTTCATGAAAGCATAAGAAATTGGGTAATGATAGGGATTATAACTATTAACATGGTTGTAAAGCCAGTAGCACACACAGCATTTCAGGCAGGTCCTTAATCCTAATTTCCCCTGGTATACAACCTCCCAAATCGTTTAACAACCAGGTAACAATTTTACTGCTGGGTGAAGAGAGGCTACAGTTAAGGATTGGCGCCCAGTCAATCCTCCCTGATCAGGATATAAACCCAGACCAAAACACTCGCAAAATGCAAAGAGAGTGCTTTACCACTGCACCACGGAGACTGCAATTAGTTGAAAAGTTGGACCCCCACCACGTGGACAGTACCACTCTGGGACCACCACCACGTGCACAGTACCACTCTGGGACCCCCACCACGTGTACAGTACCACTCTGGGACCCCCACCACGTGTACAGTACCACTCTGGGACCCCCACCACGTGCACAGTACCACTCTGGGACCCCCACCACGTGCACAGTACCACTCTGGGACCCCCACAACGTGCACAGTACCACTCTGGGACCCCCACCACGGGCACAGTACCACTCTGGGACCCCCACCACGTGCACAGTACCACTCTGGGACCCCCACCACGGGCACAGTACCACTCTGGGACCCCCACCACGGGCACAGTACCACTCTGGGACCCCCACCACGGGCACAGTACCACTCTGGGACCCCCACCACGTGCACAGTACCACTCTGGGACCACCACCACGGGCACAGTACCACACTGGGACCCCCCAAAACGTGCACAGTACCACTCTGGGACCCCCACCACGTGCACAGTACCACTCTGGAACCCCCACCACGGGCACAGTACCACTCTGGGACCCCCACCACGTGCTCAATACGACTGCCACCGTATGAATGCGCCGACGAGTGCGCCAAGCGACGAATGCGGTGAGTGGCGGCACTCTCCGCCCGTGAGTAACCAGCTAGAGCACTATAACTACCACAGGTAATTAGAGTGCCTCTGAGGCCTAATTACCCACGGGGAGGGAACTCGGACACGCATGGATGACCAACAGTGAGAGAGAGCGAGACGGGTCTATATGGAGTATTGAATAGTTTCCTCTATGGTACATATTTTTGGAATGTAACATTTAGATAGCCAGAGGGTGGAAAGGTGGGGCCCAAGAGCTAGAACACGAGCTCTGCAGGCACGAATAGCTTAGTACACATTCATAGCAAACCCTCCAGAGGTTGATAGTCGTTATAATAACCCTCCAGAGGTTGTTAGTCGATATAATAACCCTCCAGAGGTTGATAGACCTTAATAACCCTCCAGAGGTTGATAGACCTTAATAACCCTCCAGAGGTTGATAGACCTTAATAACCCTCCAGAGGTTGATAGGCCTTAATAACCCTCCAGAGGTTGATAGACCTTAATAACCCTCCAGAGGTTGATAGACCTTAATAACCCTCCAGAGGTTGATAGGCCTTAATAACCCTCCAGAGGTTGATAGACCTTAATAACCCTCCAGAGGTTGATAGGCCTTAATAACCCTCCAGAGGTTGATAGACCTTAATAACCCTCCAGAGGTTGATAGACCTTAATAACCCTCCAGAGGTTGATAGGCCTTAATAACCCTCCAGAGGTTGATAGGCCTTAATAACCCTCCAGAGGTTGATAGACCTTAATAACCCTCCAGAGGTTGATAGACCTTAATAACCCTCCAGAGGTTGACAAGCCTTAATAACCCTCCAGAGGTTGATAGGTCTTAATAACCCTCCAGAGGTTGATAGGCCTTAATAACCCTCCAGAGGTTGATAGGTCTTAATAACCCTCCAGAGGTTGATAGACCTTAATAACCCTCCAGAGGTTGATAGACCTTAATAACCCTCCAGAGGTTGATAGGCCTTAATAACCCTCCAGAGGTTGATAGACTTTAATAACCCTCCAGAGGTTGATAGGTCTTAATAACCCTCCAGAGGTTGATAGGTCTTAATAACCCTCCAGAGGTTGATAGGTCTTAATAACCCTCCAGAGGTTGATAGGTCTTAATAACCCTCCAGAGGTTGATAGGTCTTAATAACCCTCCAGAGGTTGATAGGCCTTAATAACCCTCCAGAGGTTGATAGGTCTTAATAACCCTCCAGAGGTTGATAGGTCTTAATAACCCTCCAGAGGTTGATAGGCCTTAATAACCCTCCAGAGGTTGATAGGCCTTAATAACCCTCCAGAGGTTGATAGACTTTAATAACCCTCCAGAGGTTGATAGACCTTAATAACCCTCCAGAGGTTGATAGGTCTTAATAACCCTCCAGAGGTTGATAGGTCTTAATAACCCTCCAGAGGTTGATAGGCCTTAATAACCCTCCAGAGGTTGATAGACCTTAATAACCCTCCAGAGGTTGATAGACCTTAATAACCCTCCAGAGGTTGATAGACCTTAATAACCCTCCAGAGGTTGATAGACCTTAATAACCCTCCAGAGGTTGATAGACCTTAATAACCCTCCAGAGGTTGATAGACCTTAATAACCCTCCAGAGGTTGATAGACCTTAATAACCCTCCAGAGGTTGATAGACCTTAATAACCCTCCAGAGGTTGATAGACCTAAATACAGGTTCACTGACCCTGTCTATGGTGATCTTCGGCTCTGAACTGTAGGACCTGTATTGTCTCGTCTCGGAAATTGAGTTCTTAAATATCTCTTAAAATAGAGATAACTATTATATCTTTTGAGTGAGTTTGTCTTGTAGTAAAAATAATGATATTATACAGTAATAGTTCATTAGAAGAATTTTTTGGGCTTGTGTATACGGCTGTTTTGTCGTCGGATTTGTAAAAACAAGATTAATGACGATATTTGTTATATTTTTGGCTGCCCTGGAACATATAGTTTTCTCTAATGTTGACAACAAAGAAAACGCTCAATTGAGGGGCAAACTATTTGAATTTGAAAATTGAACTGATAACTGAAATTATTTATGTCGATTTAATAATAATAATAATAATATTTTATTTAGGTAAGGTACATACATACAATAAATTTTTACAAAGATTGGTTGACTTATAGGTAGAGCTAGTACATACAATGCCTAAAGCCACTATTACGCAAAGCGTTTCGGGCATGATAAACTTAAATGACAAGCTTAATACTAATTGAGCATAATGAGTAGAATGAAAACAAGAAATGAAAACATAGATGAAAAAGCAGCACAAATACAATTATGTCGACAAACAGCGCTCTTTAAAGAAAAAAACAGACATTGGTTGACAATAGAAGGGTAAGGTAGGTTACAGGGAATTTATTAGGTATAGCTTCGTTTTTAACTTAAACTGGTTGAGAGAGGTACAGTCTTTAACATGGTTGGGAAGGTCATTCCACATTCTGGGCCCCTTGATTTGTAGAGCATTTCTGGTTTGATTAAGTCGTACTCTAGGAATATCAAAACTGTATTTATTTCTGGTGTGATGCTCATGGGTTCTGTTACAACCTTCTATGAAGCTTTTGAGATCAGGATTGGCATTATAGTTTAGCGTTTTATATATGTATAATACACATGAGAGAATGTGCAGTGACTTAATGTCTAACATATTCAGAGATTTGAGTAGGGGTACCGAGTGATGTCTGGGGCCAGAATTGGATATTGTCCTAATAGCAGCTTTGTGTTGAGTAATTAGAGGACGTAAGTGATTTTGGGTAGTAGAGCCCCAAGCACAAATACCATAGTTGAGATATGGATAGATAAGGGAGTAATAGAGAGTCACCAGGGCAGGGCGTGGTACATAATATCTGATCTTAGAAAGTATGCCCACAATTTTTGAAACTTTTTTTTATATATTTAGAATGTGTCCCTGGAAATTCAGCTTGTGGTCATTGAAAATGCCAAGGAATTTGCCATCTAATATGTTACAAATTTGGGTATTGTTTATTTTGAGATTTATTTGATTAGAGGATTTATTGCCAAACAAAATATAGAAAGTTTTGTCAATGTTAAGGGTGAGTTTGTTGGCAGTTAGCCAAAGATGGACTTTGTTTAGCTCAGTATTTACTGTGGCATTTAGAGCAAGGGGATCAGGACTGGAGTAAATGAAGGTTGTGTCGTCAGCAAATAGAATTGGTTTGAGGTGTTGGGAGGCATTTGGAAGGTCATTAATGTAGATGAGAAAGAGGAGAGGGCCAAGTATGCTGCCCTGGGGAACACCAATGTTGATGGGTAGGGTGGGAGAAATTGTATTATTCACAGAAACATATTGGAGCCTGTCAGTAAGGTAGGATTTGAGGTAATGTAGGGAGTGTCCTCTGACTCCATAATGATGTAATTTAAGAAGAAGGTTTTGGTGGTTGACAGTATCAAAAGCTTTACGCAGGTCCACAAACAACCCAACAGGGAACTCATTTTTATCAAGAGCTGTATGAATCGAGTTAAGCATACTAATAAGTGCATCGTTAGTGCTTTTTTTGGGTCTGAAGCCATATTGGCAAGGGCTAAGTATATTGAGTTTGGCTAGATATGAGTAAAGCTGCTTATAGATTAGTTTTTCAAAAATTTTTGACAAGTTTGGCAGGATTGATATAGGTCTGTAGTTGTTAACATCTGTGAGATCACCACATTTGTGGACAGGCGTTACTCTCGCTTTTTTTAGAATATCTGGAAAGGTTTGGAGTTCAAGTGACTTGTTGAAGAGCAAAGCAATAGCAGGGGCTAAAGATCTGGAGGCTTTTTTGTAAATTAAAGTTGGTATCTCCTCAAGGGCACCAGACTTGGTTTTAAGGGAAAGGATTATCTCATTGACGTCAGTGGAATTAATAGGCTTTAGGTACAGAGACTGTGGATAGTTACCTGTAAGATAGTCCTTAACATCAGTACTGGAAGATGGAATATCATTAGCAAGGGATGAACCAATGGAAGAGAAGAACCTATTGAACTCAGTAGCAGAATCAGAGGCTGAAAGCTGACCATCGTTATTAGACAGGAGAGTCGGTTTGTTATTTAAAGACTTCTTTGATCCCAATATTTGAGAAATTGTGCTCCAAGTTTGTTTAATGTTGCTCTTTATTTGGGTAAATTTATCTTCGTAGTATTTAGTTTTGGCTCGTCTAATTATCTTAGACAGCAATAATGAGTAATTCTTTGAGAATTCTTTGGAGACAATTCCTAACCTATACTTCTTCTCAAGGTCATGTTTTTTATTAATAGATTTAAGTATTCCCTTTGTAAGCCAGGGATTGTTAAGCCTATATATAAGAAGAATATATAAGAAGTCGAACCCAAACAAAGGACTCTGTAGGACCCTTAAAAGATGAGACTAACCAAGTTATAATGAACGATAAAAGAGCAGCAAACACTCTGAATACTTTACGTCAGTGTTCACACAAGAAAGGTTCGAGGACATCCCATCACTCACACGATGACAACGAAGGAGGTGAAGAGAATTACAGGTTCACACCCATTACTCGCGACGGAAACAGGAAGAGCATGGGGGGGGGGGTGGAGGGGGGACTCAACAGCCCCGGGTGTGGATGGAATACCATCCAAAGTCGTAAAGGAACTGACAGATACACTGTGCCTACCTCTGACGGTCCTTGTCAGTCTCTGAACCAATGGATAAGTAACCCCTATAGAGTGTTGACCAGACCACACACTAGAAGGTCAAGGGACGACGACGTTTCGGTCCGTCCTGGACCATTCTCAAGTCAATTGTGACCCAAGATTGGAAATATGCTAGTGTAACCCTCATTAAATAATAATAATAATAATAATAAAGACAGAAAGTGCTAGGCAGTAACTACCGCCCAATCAGCTCGACATCACATATGCTAAATGAAAATGAATCTGACTGGAGAAATGTGATAAGTGTGGTGCCATAATGGTCTATTTTGTGTTTTAGTTTAGTTCATTTATTATGCACCCCATACCCATCGTGTGGGCGGTAGTGGAAAGGGTTACAGAGGCACATAATGGGCTCAGGGACTGAATCCCACAATTCATTTAGCTAAGCAAGTTACAATCTTGATGAGCTAGTTACAAAATTCAGTATAAGTCGTCACATCAACAATGGGTTCGAGATCGACCACAAGTACAGGTTCTAAATTAAGCAACTGACATATGTGGAGAGCTAGTGTCACAATTGATATGTTTGTCCTGCACACCGCCCCCCCATCCAGTGGGCAGCGGTGGATAGGTTACAATCACTCTTAGCTACTACCTACAGTTAGCAAACTGGGGATATTTGACTGAGACTTCTGGTAGCAGATCATTTTGAATGAAATATTGACACATCGCTGGAACATTGGTTATAGAATTGTCTCTAAATTCACGTATCTTTTCGCACTCCATCACATAGTGACGGAGTGTGTGCGAATAATTTTGTTGACACAGTTTACATTTGGTCAGGTCTACATCAGCAGATAATGAGAATTCCCAGAGATACCTGGTTGATACCTGGTTGATGGGGTTCTGGGAGTTCTTCTACTCCCCAAGCCCGGCCCGAGGCCAGGCTCGACTTGTGAGAGTTTGGTCCACCAGGCTGTTGCTTGGAGCGGCCCGCAGGCCCACATACCCACCACAGCCCGGTTGGTCCGGCACTCCTTGGAGGAATAAATCTAGTTTCCTCTTGAAAATGTCCACGGTTGTTCCGGCAATATTTCTTATGCTTGCTGGGAGGACGTTGAACAACCGCGGACCTCTGATGTTTATACAATGTTTATACAGATACTTGTAACCGAGTCTAAGCCGAGCAGTAGTAACATCTAGAAGTCTGCTGATTTTATTGGATGAACCATAGATGTGTGGCTCCTCTTGCATGATAGTATGATGATAGATGGAATTACTGGTGTCAATTTCACTTTGCCTCAGATCTACAAGATCTTGTTGAAGTTCTCGGTGTACTGCTGCTCTCAGATTGCTCATTGACAATCCAAGGTTACACTCAACGGCTCCTTTAAAGGCAGATTCTTTGGCTAACTTATCAGCTCTATCATGCATTCGGAGGCCAACATGAGATGGAGACCACATGAAATGGACTCTGTTACCATCCTTAATAATTTTGTTGTATTTGTGTCTAGCTTCGGACACGAGCATGTTACAGTTATGTCTTAAAGAGTTGAGAGCATTTAAGGATGATAAAGAGTCACTTACAATTAATGTATCAAGTTTGGAGACTTGTACACATTTCAGTGCAAGGATCAAGGCAAATAGTTCAGTCTGAAGGGTAGAGGCCCAGTTGTTTATACGGACTCCCCACTCAAAGTACAAGCCATCACCCATTTTGTCATACACATCAATGACATGGATAAGAATATTGCAAACCACATCATCAGGTTTACAGACGGCACAAAGATTTATGGTAAAGTGGGAAGTGATAATGATATTGAGGCCTTACCAAGAGATCTACATGAACTCCACAAATGGTCAGAAGATTCCCCCCCCCCCGCCTGGATGATTGTAGCCAAGCACGGAGACCTCGTCTTCAGAAGGACTGCTGCTCTGGAGAAAGTGCAACTCCGGGCAACAAAAGTCATTCCAGAGCTAAGTCAACTCTCGTACCAAGAGCTGTTGAGGGCCACGGGGCTAACACAGCACACCAGGCATGACAGGGCGGATATTATTGAAACTTTTTTAAATACTGAATTTTGAAATTTAAAAATATTTTGTCATTTACGGCTTGGACGGGTAGGCTGTTTCTTGGGTTTTTAAACTGCGGGTGAATAAGCCTCTCATGCTATCGGTCTTACATTGTGGCTTGTACTGAACATCTTCATGCCAACGTGGCACCCTAGGGAAGGCCTAAAGTTTCAGTTGGAGAGCAGAGAGGTGTCTGGCACCATTCCTTATTGTGGGTGATTGTAGCTCAGCAGGTAGAGCTCCGGACTGCGTCTTTTGTGGTCTGTGGTTCGAGACTGCAATAGTCCAAGTGAATGAAATACATACAATTTATGTCCACTGCTTCTTGTTGTATGGTGTTGGTATATTTCGGGGCTTAGCATCCCCGCGGCCCGGTCCTCGACCAGGCCTCCTTTTTGTTACACATCCCCAGGAAGCAGCCCGTAGCAGCTGTCTAACTCCCAGGTACCTATTTACTGCTAGATGAACAGGGCCATCAGGCTGAAAGAAACTCTGCCTATTTGTTTCTACCTCAACCGGGATCGAACCCGGAACCTCAGGACTACGAATCTGAAGCGCTGTCCACTCACCCGTCAGGCCCCTTTGTTATTATCTTCCCATCCTCCCACTTGTACACTTAGTTAAGTCACCCATCGCTCGTGTGGTGAATAATAACACTAACTTATTTAAATTATAAATGTAAATGCTTGCTGCGTCCTCGGTTCCTGTCCAGAAGCGGAGGAGCTTCAAGAGATCCATAACCTTTAGGCATTTGTCTTGTATGTTTTGTAACCTTTAAATACACAATAAAGGATAAAAAAATGTAAATTATACTTTCCTGTATCTCTTAATTCACAGCGCAGGTGTATAACTGACGGGATATTATCAAAGTAAACTCAGTGTAAGTATACTGAGAATATGAGTATATATCTCTCAGCGTAGCTACACTGCCTCTGAACACCAACTTTGCAAGTGATGTACTAAATAATGCTCTACTGATGTCTCATTGTTACCGCATAATAACCCTTTAACTGGTGGACATTGTCAGGGGGGAATAGAGCGATAGAAAACGGGACTTTGTCTGAGAGGAGTGGGGGAGACTGCGTTAAAAGCCCCTTCACGGGACCCGCCGCTCACGATAAGGATCCGGTTCTTCCCTTCAGTGGCGACCGCGCTATTAATACTTTATTATGCACCGTCCAGTGGGCGGTAGTGGAAAGTGTTACAGGGGCACATAATGGGCTCAGGGACTGAACCCCCACACTTCATATAGCTAAGCCAGTTACAGTTATGATGAGTTAGTTACAAAATTCAATACACAGTAAATAGCAAACAACATTAGCTCAGTTAACCTCTTAAATTGTGTGTTAAGCGCGGCGTCAGCAGCCATGTGCTCCTCTTCGGGTCCTCAGTCCGTCCTGGGAACCTTAGTATGGACTTTTTTTTACATTTTAAGTCTACATATAGTTTACAGTTTACAGTCCTTCTCGGTTATCTTGAGATGATTTCGGGGCTTTAGTGTCCCCGCGGCCCGGTCCTCGACCAGGCCTCCACCCCCATGAAGCAGCCCGTGACAGCTGACTAACACCCAGGTACCTATTTTACTGCTAGGTAACAGGGCCATAGGGTGAAAGAAACTTTGCCAATTGTTTCTTGCCGGCGCCCGGGATCGAACCCAGGACCACAGGATCACAAGTCCAGCGTGCTGTCCGCTCGGCCGACCGGCTCCCCCGGTTACACAGGAATATACACACGTGGGGCTGAGCGAGGACTCTACAAATGGGCAGTTTCTCTCACCCTGTTGCTCCTGTTCACCTAGCAGTAAAAATGTACCTGGAAGCTTGAAAGCTGTTACGGGCTGCTTCCTGGGGAGATGTTCTCACCTAGTTGTGCTTGCGGGGGTTGAGCTCTGGCTCTTTGGGCCCGCCTCTCTGCTGTAAATCAAGTGATTTTTATTTTTTCAAACACATAGAGCCCAATAGGCTCAGGAACCTGTACACCAGTTGACTGACAGTTGAGAGGCGGGACCAAAGAGCCAGAGTTCAACCCCCGCAAGCACAACTAGGTGAGAACATGACGAGAATGTGATGATTATCATGCGATGAGAATCATTCCAAATCATCCAATCATTCGTTTGTTTGGAAGGTCTGACATACGTGACTCCCCCCCCCCTCCGCCAACAGTCACGTGACCCCCCCTTCCACCAACAGTCACGTGACTCCCCCTCCACCAACAGTCACGTGACTCCCCCTCCGCCAACAGTCACGTGACTCCCCCTCCGCCAACAGTCACGTGACTCCCCCTCCGCCAACAGTCACGTGACTCCCCCTCCGCCAACAGTCACGTGACTCCCCCTCCACCAACAGTCACGTGACTCCCCCTCCGCCAACAGTCACGTGACTCCCCCTCCGCCAACAGTCACGTGACTCCCCCTCCACCAACAGTCACGTGACTCCCCCTCCACCAACAGTCACGTGACTCCCCCTCCACCAACAGTCACGTGACTCCCCCTCCACCAACAGTCACGTGACTCCCCCTCCACCAACAGTCACGTGACTCCCCCTCCGCCAACAGTCACGTGACTCCCCCTCCACCAACAGTCACGTGACTCCCCCTCCGCCAACAGTCACGTGACTCCCCCTCCACCAACAGTCACGTGACTCCCCCTCAGCCAACAGTCACGTGACTCCCCCTCCGCCAACAGTCACGTGACCCCCACCACCCCCCCCCCCAGGAGCCCAAATTGCCAAAATGCAACAAATAGGAATAAAAACCATTGTGGTGGAAGAGGGATCATGGCGCCAGTGGCCTCCAGTATTTACCACTGGCCGCTGTAACACGGGTTTAATGGCGCCGGGAAGCGCAGAGAGAAAGGGAGGGGTGGATAATTTGCATATGAAGGGCGTGCAAGGGAAAGGGTTAAGTGGGTGGGCGGTGAGGGGAAGCGAGGGGGAGGTATTAGGGGTGGGATTAGGGCAGGGGAACAGCAGTATATAAAAGAGGTGATTTATCAGGTCCTCTTACAAGCGCGGACAATTTGTTGAGTCTTGTCCAGTCCTCTTGCCACGGTGCTGGGAACCGCGTGGCTTTTAATAACTCTTACAATGTTTTATGTAAATATGTATATTAAAAGTGCCATTATTCCGAGTACTTTAAGTGTCAATGTTTTATTATATTACAGTATTTTCATAGTTAAATTTATTTTTACTACGGATTATGGATAAGTATTAGATTATACTTTTTTAACGCTATGCTTTTGTGTGTGAATGTTGGATGTAACATTAATTTTATTATATTGAAAGTACTGTTGTCCTGGACAATACTCAGGACTAAATTAAGCTTGCTGGTTGGTCAGTAGGCTGTTGTGGTGGCATTAATAACCCTCCACAGGTTCATAGGTAATAATTAACTTCCAGAGGAAGCTAGGCCTTAATAAGCCTCCATAGGTTGATAGGCCTTAATAAAGCTTCAGACGTTGATAGGCCTTAGCCCTCCATAGGCTGTTAAGGTCTATCAAACTCTGGAGGGTTATTAAGGCCGCTATAATATACTGACCAACCAGCAAGTATACTTCAGCCCTGAACATTGTCCAGAACTAAAATAAACACGTGAATGTTGACCACGATGCCAGATACAACAGAAAATTTGTTATATATTTTAGCGTAAATAATATTACAAATCCTATACAAATAATGTTATTTATATGGTCTGACTGATGAGTATTGTAGCACAAAGTCTCAGAGCAACAAGGTTTCCGCTGTTAAACCACTCTATACATTAATCATTGCTCGTGTCACCGGCCACATTGAGAGAGATCGCCTCACTCAAACGCTCCCAATTATACATATCAGCAACTGTCGCCCGTAAAATATATTTAATTTGAGGGTATTTTTCGGCCCGCCACATAAGGATACCGCCAAGTCCGCAGTGATAGTTTGAACAGAAATCGTTAATGGAAATTGTATGGTATTAATTTATTTTGTTATTATTAGATAATATGATAATGATTATGATCAATTTTATTTAGGGAAAAGTACATTCATACACAATGAGTTAGAAACAGTATGTTGGATTTTTAGATAAAGCAAGTATATACTATGCCTAAAGCCAATACATGATAAACAAATTGCTAGCACAATTCTTCATTTCTGTTAGCAGCGAAAGTTAAATGAATTTATATAAATATCAAAATAATTTGTCTGACAGTAGCACTTAACTAGAAAAAAAGGAAAACATACGTTATCTTTGCACCCGCAAGATTGCGTAAGATTTTAAAGGTTGATAGATGTTAATCTTCTTGTTTGAGGAGCTGTTCACTTGAGACAGTTAAGCAAGTCCCAGCTGTGTCTGGGTACAAGTGACAGGATGAACAACCCAGCGGGTTTTCTTCCTATTGGGGAGTGTTGTACATGCTGCTATGGCAGTATGTTCACTCACAGGATGAGTGACGCTTCCCAATACTGTCACTATGGCGGTGTGTCCACTCACAGGATGAGTGGTGCTGCCCAATACTGTCACTATGGCGGTGTGTCCACTCACAGGATGAGTGGTGCTGCCCAATACTGTCACTATGGCGGTGTGTTCACTCACAGGATGAGTGACGCTGCCCAATACTGTCACTATGGCGGTGTGTCCACTCACAGGATGAGTGGTGCTGCCCAATACTGTCACTATGGCGGTGTGTCCACTCACAGGATGAGTGGCGCTGCCCAATACTGTCACTATGGCAGTATGTTCACTCACAGGATGAGTGACGCTGCCCAATACTGTCACTATGGCGGTGTGTCCACTCACAGGATGAGTGGCGCTGCCCAATACTGTCACTATGGCGGTGTGTCCACTCACAGGATGAGTGGTGCTGCCCAATACTGTCACTATGGCGGTGTGTTCACTCACAGGATGAGTGACGCTGCCCAATACTGTCACTATGGCGGTGTGTCCACTCACAGGATGAGTGGTGCTGCCCAATACTGTCACTATGGCGGTGTGTCCACTCACAGGATGAGTGGCGCTGCCCAATACTGTCACTATGGCGGTGTGTCCACTCACAGGATGAGTGGCGCTGCCCAATACTGTCACTATGGTGGTGTGTCCACTCACAGGATGAGTGACGCTGCCCAATACTGTCACTGGCGGTGTGTCCACTCACAGGATGAGTGGCGCTGCCCAATACTGTCACTATGGCGGTGTGTCCACTCACAGGATGAGTGGCGCTGCCCAATACTGTCACTATGGCGGTGTATCCACTTACAGGATGAGTGACGCTGCCCAATACTGTCACTATGGCGGTGTATCCACTTACAGGATGAGTGGCGCTGCCCAATACTGTCACTATGGCGGTGTGTCCACTTACAGGATGAGTGGCGCTGCCCAATAAACTCGCCCCTCGGGGCAAAATTTAAATGCGAGGCTTATTCACTAAATAAATATAGAATATTACAGCATGTGCTCTTTCAATGATACACAGACACTATAGCAACGAACATTGAAGAATACAACAATTAAATCTTACACGGACATTTATTATCACGTAAAATAACTTAACAGCGAGAAGGAATAATAATTCTCATCGTCAAAAGAGTGACCGTGGTTCCCGCCTTTTCTGTTTCCCGCGCTTTTGATGTTATCATGTCGGTGTTGCCATCTGTCCGCTCGCTAAACCATCCCTGTATCAGATGTATCCCCAACCTGCTTCTTATATATTATCCTATTAATTGGGGTTAACAATTATGCTCCGTGGGTGTTAATTATAAAGGATAAACATTTACCCAAATCGCTGGTCATCGTCAATGTCGAATCATGGCTATTATCCGCTTGTTTCATGGTGATTAGCGTGTGTGTGTGCGCGTGTTGTGGCAACACTAATGGCCGCTCGAGGGAACACGAGGTAAATAATCCTGATGTGCGGAGATTTTAATTCAATAAAAATGTGTGAATTTTCCAATTGGTCCTTCTAACTCGGCGACAAGTTGTGTTGAGAGTAAATATTAATGTGTCGCGAATGTAAATAAAATCTATAGTTTACCATTAACTTTGTTTAATGTTAATAAAGCAGCAAATGGCAATATTTATGCTAATTGATGAACTGATTTATAACATATATTGTTGGTTTTTTCCTCATCTCACAAAAGCGGATCTGGAGTTCGATTCCTGGGGGCGTTTCCTTTCACCTAATGGATCTGTTCACCTGGCAGTAAATAGGTACCCGGGAGTCAGGCAACTGTTGTGAGGTTACATCCATAACATAAACATAAGTATAAGCCTAATGTGTATACACACACACACAGGCTTCCTGTCCCCGACAACGGGAAATATGCGGTCATGATGGCATAGCGCTTCCTCGGAGTTACCCCTCCCCCCCCTGCTCCCCAGCACACGTCACAACGCACTAATCACCGGGTCACAGTCAGGCGGAAGCTGCAGTGTTTACATGTAGTTGTGATATATTTTGTGTTCTTGTGTTTTCTAACTTGCAATATTCTCTTGTTACATTGTTTTGTCCCCTCGTCCTCCCCTCCTCTTCCTCCTCCTCTAATATACCGTATTCATACATTAATAAATGATGACTGGGTGTATTATATATTGTGAGTGGATGACATGTTTAACACGTGTCTTGGATGTTCATCCTTGACCCCACTGTCCACAACGCCCCCCCCCCCTCCAGGGGGCCAGATTCACGAAGCAGTTACGCAAGCACTTACGAACGTGTACATCTTTCCTTAATCTTTGACGGCTTTGTTTACATTTATTAAACAGTTTACAAGCATGAAAACTTGCCAATCAACTGTTGTTATAGTTATAAACAGCCTCCTGGTGCTTCGGAGCTCATTAACTGTTTAATAATTGTAAACAAAGCCGCCAAAGATTGAGAAAAGATGTACAGGTTCGTAAGTGCTTGCGTAACTGCTTCGTGAATCTGGCCCCTGGCCACATAGTTAACAACCGAGTGATGGCATTTTGCGTGAAGGGAATCGGGCCATCAACAAACTCTAATATTTCTTCCTCAGTTGACACTGGCCGCTCCCACTCCTCCAGAAACACCAACTCAATACTCAGGAAATATAACTTAAGAACAAGTGGTGTAAACAATGGCGCCTCGGCTTACATTCCTGGTGGAATAACGCGACTGGTCAGCTGGGAGCCACGGCTGGAGGTTTGCGGTAATGAAGGAACTGCTGTCACGGATTGACGGCTCACTGACAGCCATCTTGAGTCCTGTGCATGTTGGCTCTGTACTCACCTAGTTGTGCTTGCGGGGGCTGAGTTCTGGCTCTTTGGTCCCGCCTCTCAACTGTCAATATACACATGTGTTGTATCAACTGAGTCGAGAATGATTGAACCAGATTACTTCCAGAATCTGAGAATGATTACTATATATAAGTTTATTAAATTGTATTCTCATCACTCTGCTTTTATTATGTAAAGTATAGACACATTTTTCACCGTTCTAATAGTAAAGTACACTATATATTTCCAATATATATAATCTTTCAAACTGTAAGTTAAACGTTTCTCACTTTGTACAGTGCACAAGTTACAGTACAATAACAGCCCTTTTCAAAGCTGAAAAATTGCTGACCTAGAGAGCGTGCAGAGATCCTTTACTGCTAGAATCCACTCAGTAAAACACCTAAATTACTGGGACCGACTAAAGAGCCTAAATCTGTACTCCCTTGAGCGCAGGCGGGAGAGATACATAATAATTTACACGTGGAAAATATTAGAGGGGCTGGTCCCAAACCTGCACACAGAAATAACATCACATGAGACCAGAAGGCATGGCAGGATGTGCAGAATACCCCCGTTGAAAAGCAGAGGTGCAACAGGTACTCTGAGAGAGAACTCTATCAACATCAGAGGCCCGAGACTGTTCAACACGCTTCCACTACACATAAGGGGCATAACTGGCCGACCTCTCACAGTGTTCAAGAGAGAACTATCAACATCAGAGGCCCGAGACTGTTCAACACGCTTCCACTACACATAAGGGGCATAACTGGCCGACCCCGCACAGTGTTCAACAGAGAACTATCAACATCAGAGGCCCGAGACTGTTCAACACGCTTCCACTACACATAAGGGACATAACTGACCGACCCCCTCACAGTGTTCAAGAGAGAACTATCAACATCAGAGGCCCGAGACTGTTCAACACGCTTCCACTACACATAAGGGACATAACTGGCCGACCCCTCACAGTGTTCAAGAGAGAACTATCAACATCAGAGGCCTGAGACTGTTCAACACGCTTCCACTACACATAAGGGACATAACTGGCCGACCCCTCACAGTGTTCAAGAGAGAACTATCAACATCAGAGGCCCGAGACTGTTCAACACGCTTCCACTACACATAAGGGATATAACTGGCCGACCCCTCACAGTGTTCAAGAGAGAACTATCAACATCAGAGGCACGAGACTGTTCAACACGCTTCCACTACACATAAGTGACATAACTGGCCGACCTCTCACAGTGTTCAAGAGAGAACTATCAACATCAGAGGCACGAGACTGTTCAACACGCTTCCACTACACATAAGGGACATAACTGGCCGACCCCTCACAGTGTTCAAGAGAGAACTATCAACATCAGAGCTCCGAGACTGTTCAACACGCTTCCACTACACATAAGGGACATAACTGGCCGACCCCTCACAGTGTTCAAGAGAGAACTATCAACATCAGCGGCCCGAGACTGTTCAACACGCTTCCACTACACATAAGGGGCATAACTGGCCGACCCCGCACAGTGTTCAAGAGAGAACTATCAACATCAGAGGCCCGAGACTGTTCAACACGCTTCCACTACACATAAGGGACATAACTGGCCGACCCCTCACAGTGTTCAAGAGAGAACTATCAACATCAGAGGCCCGAGACTGTTCAACACGCTTCCACTACACATAAGGGACATAACTGGCCGACCCCTCACAGTGTTCAAGAGAGAACTATCAACATCAGAGGCCCGAGACTGTTCAACACGCTTCCACTACACATAAGGGACATAACTGGCCGACCCCTCACAGTGTTCAAGAGAGAACTATCAACATCAGAGGCCCGAGACTGTTCAACACGCTTCCACTGCACATAAGGGACATAACTGGCCGACCCCTCACAGTGTTCAAGAGAGAACTATCAACATCAGAGGCACGAGACTGTTCAACACGCTTCCACTACACATAAGGGACATAACTGGCCGACCCCTCACAGTGTTCAAGAGAGAACTATCAACATCAGAGGCCCGAGACTGTTCAACACGCTTCCACTACACATAAGGGACATAACTGGCCGACCCCTCACAGTGTTCAAGAGAGAACTATCAACATCACAGTAGGAACGCCGCACAGTAGACACGGTAGGAACAACAAGTCTCAAGTGAACATCTGACTAACAAACACAAAACCGAATTAATAAAAACCGGTGAGAAATTCAAGGCCTCACAATGGGGTTAATTTATCAACGTCAAATCAGAGACAATATTGTGTTTAGGCTTGGGGGGGGAGGTAGGGTAGAGGGGATTATACCCCCCTCCCTATGGGGGGTGGAAGGGGGTATTTGACGATTTACCTCACACCTCACCCCTCCCTCACACCTCACCCCTCCCTCACACCTCACCCCTCCATCTTCACCCTCACTCCCTCCCTCACAATCTATGTCCCATGATTGAGAGTGAAGGGCGGCGCTGAGGCTCCCACGGTCCATCATATTGTAGTGGTTAGCAGGCCTACATGGTCACACATGGCCACACATGGCCACACATGGCCACCTGGCCTAACCTAACCCTCCAGAGGTTGATAGACAATGTCCTCCCAGCGATAGAGAGAGAGAGACAGACATACAGACAGACAGACAGACAGACAGACAGACAGACAGACAGAGAGACAGAGAGTGAGTCAATACTAACACACAGATGTTATCAACTGGGAACTATCTCTCCCACCAACCACCCACGCCTGTTAGGGCGCATATAACTGCCTCGTTAGACCCAATCACAAAGGGGGAGTGAGAATGAGTGAGAAATACAGTGAAGGTGAGAGAGAGTGAGTGAGAGTGAGGACAATATTCCCGTAAACACATCGTCAATTAACGACTAACAACTTACAATAATAAGAATTATTATTTTTTTATTATTATTATTTTTCTACCACAGACGTAGCCGGACATTTACAATGCTAACCAACATATATACATTTCCTTCTGTCCTCCATGGACAGGGTTAGAGATGTGTTAAACATATAGTTCAAGGGTTTATTGAACACTCAACCACAGAAGGTGATTCGGTGCTTTTAAAATGCTAAGCTAACCTACATACGTAAATACATAGATACACAGATTTACGTATGCCCTACATAAAGTGTTAGATGTGTCTTTTACATAGTGTCATTAATGTGCATTTACAAAGGTGAAATGTAATTCTGATCAGCTTCCGTATGTACTTTATACACATACATATATATATATATACACACACACATACGTACATATACATATATATATACATATATACACACACATCCATTCACATATATTTGTCTCTTTTACTCTGAGAGGGTGAGATAGCTGATATAGAAACTATTGTGTTATTAAGGACTTAACCACTGAAGGTGATTAAGATACTCTTACAAGCTCAGGTTATATAGTTACATCACATACATACATTGTATAGTTAATACATTACATGGTTAATCTTGGATACAAGTCCAATATATCATCAAGTGTTCCAGTACTCATATAGTAACTACAGAGTTCAGCATACCTCAGCCCAGGAGGGCGAAAGTCAGTCAGTATGGGACATTCTACAATATAGTGTTCAAGAGAGTGCATGTTTTCTCTTTCACAAAGTTGACACATTGTGTACTCGACATTTGGGTTTTGAGAAAGCTGCCAGATACGTCTATATCCCAGGCGTATTCTGGCCACTATAACATCACATTGCCGGGTTCTTGTTCTATTAGTCCCAGATGTGAATGTCTCCTCACGATATCTATCATAATATTTAATGCTACAACTTTCAGGTCTTTGTGAATTTGTTAGGTCGGTGAGATCTTCATTAGATATTTGTTTAAGTGTTCTCTTCGTCACTGCTAATGAAACACCCATATCAATGTCTACCTCTGGTACTCTGCAGGCTGTCTTAGCAAGCATATCAACAGTGTCAGTGTCATACTGAGGCAACAGTGTCAGTGTACAATTATTACAATTGCCAGTACAATTGTCAGTACAATTGTCAGTACAATTATTATTGTAAGTAGTAATAATAAAATACCTAAACCCGGAAATGCCTTAAGACTGTGGCGGCAGGGCGCCGAAAAGGCCAATAAATTGGTTAATTATTGGTGATTGGAGGGAGCGAACAAGCACTTCTGTAGCCATTGGCTGCTGTATCAGGGCGTTAAGTTGGTTTACATTAAGGGTCATTCAGCTGCTGACCTCTTGCTAAACGTCTTCACTAACAGCCATTAGGCACCGGGGTTGTTCCAGTAGACATTACAGGGGCATTTGACCGGGTATTCAGAGCTTCAAGCACTTGGTATTAGGCTCACTTTACTAGTTATAAGTCACTACTTTACTAGTTATAAGTCACTACTTTACTAGTTATAAGTCACTACTTTACTAGTTATAAGTCACTACTTTACTAGCTATAAGTCACTACTTTACTAGTTATAAGTCACTACTTTACTAGTTATAAGTCACTACTTTACTAGCTATAAATGCCTATACCTTCAAGAACGGACTCTCAAGAATAGTCCTCAGTGGGGTGGGACGGAGGGGGGGGGAAGGAATGGTGGCCAACCACTTGTGGACGGTCGGGGATTGAACGCCGACCTGCATGAAGCGAGACCGTCGCTCTACCGTCCAGCCCAAGTGGTTGGGACGTCTCATTCCTCATCCTCAGGACTGTGCCGCTGACTGAGGCACTAACCTTCACATTTGGAGAAGCAGAAGTGCCCACTGCTACAAGGGTCTTTAATCCTCAACTTGTAGCATTATATTCCCGGGGACGGCGTAGGAGACAATATATAAGGTGTATATACATATATCTATAGATATATCCTAGATGTATCTACTTATATACATCTACTTAGATATATAAGTAGACAGTATAATACTGTACGTGTTGAGTGCCTCATCTGTGTTGGACTCATCAATGATGACGAAAAGTCAAGTGATTAACCTGGCAAGTTAAGCCATCAACAGTCAGCCAGGGCGGCAGTCATGACACAAGGCGCTCAGCCATCAACAGCCAGCCAGGGCGGCAGTCATAACACAAGGCGCTCAGCCATCAACAGTCAGCCAGGGCGGCAGTCATGACACAAGGCGCTCAGCCATCAACAGTCAGCCAGGGCGGCAGTCATGACACAAGGCGCTCAGCCATCAACAGTCAGCCAGGGCGGCAGTCATAACACATGGTGCTCAGCCATCAACAGTCAGCCAGGGCGGCAGTCATGACACATGGTGCTCAGCCATCAACAGTCAGCCAGGGCGGCAGTCATGACACAAGGCGCTCAGCCATCAACAGTCAGCCAGGGCGGCAGTCATAACACATGGTGCTCAGCCATCAACAGTCAGCCAGGGCGGCAGTCATGACACAAGGCGCTCAGCCATCAACAGTCAGCCAGGGCGGCAGTCATGACACAAGGCGCTCAGCCATCAACAGTCAGCCAGGGCGGCAGTCATAACACAAGGCGCTCAGCCATCAACAGTCAGCCAGGGCGGCAGTCATGACACAAGGCGCTCAGCCATCAACAGTCAGCCAGGGCGGCAGTCATAACACAAGGCGCTCAGCCATCAACAGTCAGCCAGGGCGGCAGTCATGACACAAGGCGCTCAGCCATCAACAGTCAGCCAGGGCGGCAGTCATAACACAAGGCGCTCAGCCATCAACAGTCAGCCAGGGCGGCAGTCATAAGAACATAAGAACATAAGAACAAAGGTAACTGCAGAAGGCCTATTGGCCCATACGAGGCAGCTCCTATTCTATAACCACCCAATCCCACTCATATACTTGTCCAACCCGTGCTTGAAACAATCGAGGGACCCCACCTCCACAATGTTACGCGGCAATTGGTTCCACAAATCAACAACCCTGTTACTGAACCAGTATAACACAAGGCGCTCAGCCATCAACAGTCAGCCAGGGCGGCAGTCATGACACAAGGCGCTCAGCCATCAACAATCATCCCAAGACTGACTCACACATGTAACAAGTTGACCCAACATGTAGATGCGCCACAAGTCAGTCAAATTACTAAATTATCAGCCAGTTGGCGCCTGTTGAGTCTTCCTTTCTTCTTTGTTACTGAGCACAAATGTTGAGTTATATTAGTTAATAAAAAGGTTCGCCAAAAATGAGTTTCTAGAGCGAGGCTTCACATGAGCTGGTGTAGGATAACAGCTCTTAGTGAACGATAGCAACTTTAGCGCGGTTACTGAAGATCCCTAGTGAGGGAGAGGGGGGAGGGAGGGAGAGAGAGAGAGGGAGGGAGAGAGAGAGAGAGAGAGAGAGAGAGAGAGAGAGAGAGAGGGAGGGATGGAGGGAGAGAGAGAGAGAGAGGGAGAGAAAGAGAGAGAGAGAGAGAGAGAGAGAAAGAGAGAGAGAGAGAGAGAAAGAGAGAGAGAGAGAGAGAGAGAGAGAGAGAGAGAGAGAGAGAGAGAGAGAGAGAGAGAGAGAGAGAGAGAGAGAGAGAGAGGGAGGAAGACTACCCTAGCAATTAGCGAAATTTCACGATTGATCAGGCAAATTATCACCGCCCCTTCTTCTTTCTCTTTCTCTTCTCGCTAAGTCCTTCTTCCTCTAATCTCTCACAATCTCTACAGCCGCAGAAATAAAATATTTCTGGCGCTAATCCCAGAAATATCTCCGAGAAAATAGTCTTCCTTAAAGTAACAAAATTCCCTTGAAGAAAATGAGAATTGGTAGAAAATCTTATGAGAGAAAATGGGTCTGTGTATTTACTATTTGTGTCTGCAGGGCCCAGGAGCTCTTAGCTCTTGGGCCCCGCCTTTCCAACCGTTGGTTGTCTAATATACTGACTCTTGACCTATTTTCCTCTATCATATCTAGAAGAGGCGCGACCAAAGAGCCAGAGCTCAATCCCCGTAAGCACAACTAGGTGAGTACACAAACAGGAAGCAGCTGACTAACTCCCAGGTGCCTATTTACTGCAGGTGAACAGATGCATCAAGTGAAAAGAAGCTCTGTCCCATTTCGGACAACGACCCCGGAGCGCTGTCCACTCGGCCGCGAGGCCTTGTGTGTGTGTGTGTGTGTACGCGTGCGCGCGCGCGTGTGTGTACGTGTAGGACTAACGAGGAGGTAAACACTTCCATGTGATCTGTTCCCACGCCCCCTCCCCCCCCTCTCACTCCCCCCCCCTCACTCCCCCCCCCTCACTCCCCCCCCCCCCTCACTCCCCCCCCCTCACTCTCACTCTCACTCTCCCAGCCCTCTCCCCCCCCCCCCCAGAGATTTCTACCAACTTACCTATCAACTTCCCCCCCTCCACTCTCTCTCTCTCTCTCTCTCTCTCTCTCTCTCTCTCTCTCTCTCTCGTCAAAGTTGTCCATCTATCAACTTTTTCAGGGGAATAGACCTCTCTCTATCCTATCTTGTAGAATTATCAAAATTCTATTTATATATTGCGTTCTTTATAAGATGTGTGTTCGTCATGGCTATAGAGCTGCTGCTCTATATAACCGGTTCATGTTAGAGAGAACCGGTGGCCGGTTGGCGCCGAGGAACCGCCGGTTAGCGGTTGGTTCGCATTCCCGCACTCGAACCAATTTTAAAACGTTTATGGTTGCTGTAAATAGGTACCTGGGAGATAGTCAGCTGTCACGGGCTACTTCCTGGAGATGGAGGCCTGGTCGAGGACCGGGCCGCGGGGACACTAAGTCCCGAAATCATCTCAAGATAACCTCAAGATGTAAAGTACCCCGTGGCGATCGATCACTCAGCTACTAACGAAACCTTTACATCTTTCCTCACTCATGGCGGCTTTGGTTCACATCTAATCAACAGTTTACGGGCTTGTGAACTTCACAACCTGAAGTTATGGTTGTTATCAACAATGTCATTGCGCCTCGGAGCTCATAAACTGCTTAAACAGTGTAAACAAAGCCGCCATGATGGAGGAAAGAGGTTGTGTAAATGACTTTCCGCCTTACGCAAGCACTTACGAACCTGTACATCTTTCATCAATCTTTGGCGGCTTTGTTTACAATCATTAAACAGTTAATGAGCTCCGAAGCACCAGGAGGCTGTTTGTAACAATAACAACAGTTGATTGGCAAGTTTTCATGATTGTAAACTGTTTAATAAATGTAACCAAAGCCGTCAAAGATTGAGGAAAGATGTACAGGGGTCGTAAGCGCTTGCGTATCTGCTTACGTGAATCTGGCCCCAGCCGATAGCGGGTGGGAGGGGGCTGAGAGAGAGGGGTAACTGCCTTGTATCACGATTCAGGGCGGGAGGGAGGGGGAGAAGAGGTATTTAACGGGTGTTGGGGCGGTGGTTCCCGCGGAGACATTATCGGACAATTAGCGATCAGAGTTTAATTGGACTTTTCTTCTCTCTCTTTAACCTGACGATCGCCTGATACCAGAGCCTTGAGACGCCGGGAATCCCGTTTTCTTCGGCGACGGACACTGCGTTCTCTGTTCACCGATAATGTTTTTATACTATTATTTGGCGATTTCTTCTTTATTAAAAATTTTGTCGGAAATGGATTAATTTTAAAAACTTACAATTTTTTAGGGTGCTGAAAAACTGTTTTATTTTCTTAATGATTATAATTATAATTAATTTATATAGAGAATGTGATTTCAGTTATTTAATGGGTATGTGTGTTTACTATTTGTGTCTGCAGAATTCGGCTATTAGCTCTTGGGCCCCGCCTTTCTTATCAATCTATTTTCCTCTATTATATCTGCTAGATATATTTCTAACACACACACACACACAGGTATCATCTGGGAGAGGAAATTCTTCAGGAGTCAGAGAAGGAAAAAGACTTGGGGGTTGATATCACGCCAGACCTGTCTCCTGCAGCACATATCAAGCGGATAACATCAGCGGCATATGCCAGGCTGGCCAACATACGAACGGCATTCAGAAACTTGTGTAAAGAATCATTCAGAACTTTGTATACCACATATGTCAGGCCAATCCTGGAGTATGCAGCCCCAGCATGGAGTCCATATCGAGTCAAGGATAAGACTAAACTGGAAAAGGTTCAAAGGTTTGCCACCAGACTAGTACCCGAGCTGAGAGGTATGAGCTACGAGGAGAGACTACGGGAATTAAACCTCACTTCGCTGGAAGACAGAAGAGTTAGGGGGGACATGATCACCACATTCAAGATTCTGAAGAGAATTGATAGAGTAGATAAAGACAGTCTATTTAACACAAGGGGACACAGGTGGAAACTGAGTGCCCAAATGAGCCACAGAGATATTAGAAAGAACTTTTTTAGTGTCAGAGTGGTTGACAAATGGAATGCATTAGGCAGTAATGTGGTGGAGGCTGACTCCATACACAGTTTCAAGTGTAGATATGATAGAGCCCAATAGGCTCAGGAACCTGTACACCTGTTGATTGACGGTTGAGAGGCGGGACCAAAGAGCCACAGCTCAACCCCCGCAAACACAACTAGGTGAGTACAACTAGGTGAGTACACACACACACACACATACACACACACACACACACACACATACACACACACACACACACACACACACACACACACACACACACACACACACACACACACATACACACACACACACA
The DNA here is from genome assembly GCF_040958095.1 of Procambarus clarkii. Taxonomy (NCBI): domain Eukaryota; kingdom Metazoa; phylum Arthropoda; class Malacostraca; order Decapoda; family Cambaridae; genus Procambarus; species Procambarus clarkii. The sequence continues at coordinate 303,633 of NC_091154.1, forward strand.
CACACATACACACACACACACACACACACACACACACACACACACACACACACACACACACACACACACACACAGCATCGATTTTTAACAATCCGGAGCCATTCAAACACGGTAAAGTTGACGTAATTGCTAAACTACTCAGAACGTCCCTAATCACCTGTCACCAATCACTGCAAAGATCCCGGCTGTCAACACCTGACTACTGTCAGTTGTACTGGTGGTGAGTACTGGCTGTAACAAGGTCTTGGGGTAATGGTACTCCCACACACATGGTACCACACATATGGTACTCCCACACACATGGTACCACACATATGGTACTCCCACACACATGGTACCACACATATGGTACTCCCACACACATGGTACCACACATATGGTACTCCCACACACATGGTACCACACATATGGTACTCCCACACACATGGTACCACACATATGGTACTCCCACACATATAGTACTCTACATATATGGTACACCCACACGTATAGTACTCTACATATATGGTACACCCACACGTATAGTACTCTACATATATGGTACACCCACACGTATAGTACTCTACATATATAGTACACCTACACATATATGGTACACCCACACGTATAGTACTCTACATATATAGTACACCTACACATATATGGTACACCCACACGTATAGTACTCTACATATATGGTACACCCACACGTATAGTACTCTACATATATAGTACACCCACACATATATGGTACACCCACACATATAGTACTCTACATATGGTGAACCAAAAAGGTTAACTCCTGTAGTGTGACCTCGTAGCTCATGCCCCTTAGCTCTGGGACTAGTCCGGTACCATACCTCGAGGGCTTTCTCCAGCTTCTTGTTGCGTTTAACGAGTCAGGGGCTCCAGGCCGGTGCCACATACTCCTGAACCGCTTTGGCATAGACGATTTACAAGATTCCGAACACCCCTGTGTTCAGATGGCTAATGGGAGATCCCTTTAGCAATGAAGGATTTTCTCTCCCTTTTACAGAGTTCCGATTCGAACAGAGGTCGTCAGGGAAGCACTTGTTCGAAAAATGTTCGAACATTAGGGCGCCGGTCGGCCGAGCGGACAGCACGCTGGACTTGTGATCCTGTGGTCCTGGGTTCGATCCCAGGCGCCGGCGAGAAACATTGGGCAGAGTTTCTTTCACCCTATGCCCCTGTTACCTAGCAGTAAAATAGGTACCTGGGTGTTAGTCAGCTGTCACGGGCTGCTTCCTGGGGGTGGAGGCCTGGTCGAGGACCGGGCCGCGGGGACACTAAAGCCCCGAAATCATCTCAAGATAACCTCAAGATAACGTCATCAGTTGTGTAAACCGGTTTTGTTCTATAAACCGGCGGTTAGGTTAGGTTAGGGTGACGAACATTTGACCTTTGTTGATGAGGACGGGAGCTTAGAACAGAAAATGAGAACCTCGTTCTCGACTCTCACTCGGGGGATCCGGAGTTCGAAATCCAGGCGTGACGGAGACGGTTGGGCACGTTTTCTTTCACCTAATACACTTGTTCGCCTAGTAGTTAATAGTTACTCCAGAGGGTTAGTGAACTGTTGTGGGGTGGCATCCTGGGAAGGGATTACTCTCCCTCACTCTCCCTCACTCTCCCTCACTCTCCCTCACTCTCCCTCACTCTCCCTCACTCTCCCTCACTCTCCCTCACTCTCCCTCACTCTCCCTCACTCTCTCTCAACCCTCCCTCACTCTCCCTCACTCTCCCTCACCCTCCCTCACTCTCCCTCACTCTCCCTCACTCTCCCTCACTCTCCCTCACTCTCCCTCACCCTCCCTCACTCTCCCTCACTCTCCCTCACTCTCCCTCACTCTCCCTCACTCTCCTTCACTCTCCCTCACTCTCCCTCACTCTCCCTCACTCTCCCTCACTCTCTCTCAACCCTCCCTCACTCTCCCTCACTCTCCCTCACCCTCCCTCACTCTCCCTCACTCTCCCTCACTCTCCCTCACTCTCCCTCACTCTCCCTCACTCTCCTTCACTCTCCCTCACTCTCCCTCACTCTCCCTCACTCTCCCTTCCCTCTCCACCTTCGCTGTTTACTCTCATTAGTCTTAACAGTTCTTAATTCCAGACAAGAGTATCCAACCGTGTTGGAGGGTGAGGGAGAGTGTTGGAGGGTGAGGGAGAGTGTTGGAGGGTGAGGGAGAGTGTTGGAGGGTGAGGGAGAGTGTTGGAGGGTGAGGGAGAGTGTTGGAGGGTGAGGGAGAGTGTTGGAGGGTGAGGGAGAGTGTTGGAGGGTGAGGGAGAGTGTTGGGGGGTGAGGGAGAGTGTTGGAGGGTGAGGGAGAGTGTTGGAGGGTGAGGGAGAGTGTTGGAGGGTGAGGGAGAGTGTTGGGGGGTGAGGGAGAGTGTTGGTGGGTGAGGGAGAGTGAAGGAGGGTGAGGGAGAGTGTTGGGGGGTGAGGGAGAGTGTTGGGGGTGAGGGAGAGTGTTGGGGGGTGAGGGAGAGTGTTGGTGGGTGAGGGAGAGTGAAGGAGGGTGAGGGAGAGTGTTGGTGGGTGAGGGAGAGTGAAGGAGGGTGAGGGAGAGTGAAGGAGGGTGAGGGAGAGTGTTGGAGGGTGAGGGAGAGTGAAGGAGGGTGAGGGAGAGTGTTGGTGGGTGAGGGAGAATGTTGGTGGGTGAGGGAGAGTGTTGGTGGGTGAGGGAGAGTGTTGGAGGGGTGAGGGAGAGTGAAGGAGGGTGAGGGAGAGTGTTGGTGGGTGAGGGAGAGTGAAGGAGGGTGAGGGAGAGTGAAGGAGGGTGAGGGAGAGTGAAGGAGGGTGAGGGAGAGTGAAGGAGGGTGAGGGAGAGTGTTGGAGGGTGAGGGAGAGTGTTGAGGGGTGAGGGAGAGTGAAGGAGGGTGAGGGAGAGTGTTGGAGGGTGAGGGAGAGTGAAGGAGGGTGAGGGAGAGTGTTGGAGGGTGAGGGAGAGTGAAGGAGGGTGAGGGAGAGTGAAGGAGGGTGAGGGAGAGTGAAGGAGGGTGTGGGAGAGTGAAGGAGGGTGAGGGAGAGTGAAGGAGGGTGAGGGAGAGTGAAGGAGGGTGAGGGAGAGTGAAGGAGGGTGAGGGAGAGTGTTGGAGGGTGAGGGAGAGTGTTGGGGGTGAGGGAGAGTGAAGGAGGGTGAGGGAGAGTATTGGAGGGTGAGGGAGAGTGAAGGAGGGTGAGGGAGAGTGTTGGAGGGTGAGGGAGAGTGAAGGAGGGTGAGGGAGAGTATTGGAGGGTGAGGGAGAGTGAAGGAGGGTGAGGGAGAGTGTTGGAGGGTGAGGGAGAGTGTTGGGGGTGAGGGAGAGTGAAGGAGGGTGAGGGAGAGTGTTGGAGGGTGAGGGAGAGTGAAGGAGGGTGAGGGAGAGTGAAGGAGGGTGAGGGAGAGTGAAGGAGGGTGAGGGAGAGTGAAGGAGGGTGAGGGAGAGTGAAGGAGGGTGAGGGAGAGTGAAGGAGGGTGAGGGAGAGTGTTGGGGGTGAGGGAGAGTGAAGGAGGGTGAGGGAGAGTGTTGGAGGGTGAGGGAGAGTGAAGGAGGGTGAGGGAGAGTGAAGGAGGGTGAGGGAGAGTGAAGGAGGGTGAGGGAGAGTGAAGGAGGGTGAGGGAGAGTGAAGGAGGGTGAGGGAGAGTGAAGGAGGGTGAGGGAGAGTGAAGGAGGGTGAGGGAGAGTGAAGGAGGGTGAGGGAGAGTGAAGGAGGGTGAGGGAGAGTGAAGGAGGGTGAGGGAGAGTGTTGGAGGGTGAGGGAGAGTGAAGGAGGGTGAGGGAGAGTGAAGGAGGGTGAGGGAGAGTGAAGGAGGGTGAGGGAGAGTGTTGGAGGGTGAGGGAGAGTATTGGTGGGTGAGGGAGAGTGTTGGTGGGTGAGGGAGAGTGAAGGAGGGTGTGGGATCACCATAGACTGTTGCATGACCTTCCTTACTGTAACAATTGGGCTTTTAAAATACATAACATAATTCCTTTTCTCGGGGACAGGAAGCCTGTGTATATACACACACATTTTAGTCCCCCCCCCCCAGAATGCAACCCTACAACAAGCAAATTCCTGGTGTATACCTATTTACTGCTAGGTGAACAGTTGTGTGAGGTGAAAGGAAAGGTGCCCAAACCTTTCTGCCCGCGCCCCCGGGATTCAAACCCGGGATCCTCGATCGTGAGTCGAGACAGATATAGAAATGATGATTGCTTCGAGGTTGTATAATAATCTATTATAATCTATTATATCTATTATATTATTATTAATAATATTAATCTATTATAATCTGTATAATAATCTATTTTTATATTTTATAACATTTTATTATTTAATTATTTTATAATTATTTTATTTAATATTTTATAAGCCGTGTTAACAATAATTAATAATTATAATAATTTAATAAAATTAAAATTTTCGTTTATTAACGAAATGGAAAATAGTTAAAAAAATTATTTTAATGTTTCAGTCATTTGGTGTTGGACTTAAGGCCCGTGTCAGCCCCTGGAGGGTTAATTATTTCCTGTTTCAGTCATTTGGTGTTGGACTTAAGGCCCGTGTCAGCCCCTGGAGGGTTAATTATTTCCTGTTTCAGTCATTTGGTGTTGGACTTAAGGCCCGTGTCAGCCCCTGGAGGGTTAATTATTTCCTGTTTCAGTCATTTGGTGTTGGACTTAAGGCCCGTGTCAGCCCCTGGAGGGTTAATTATTTCCTGTTTCAGTCATTTGGTGTTGGACTTAAGGCCCGTGTCAGCCCCTGGAGGGTTAATTATTTCCTGGAATTGGACAGTTAAGCTACCTGGAATTGGACAGTTAAGCTACCTGGAATTGGACAGTTAACCTTGCTGGAATTGGACAGCAAACCTCTCAGTAACGAGCATGATCCGCTCACTGTAATTGGGCAGTTTAGAATGTATATACATCACCCAAAAGCCAATTTTGAGAGAGAAAAATGCTTCAAAATGAGTTTTGTGTAAACATGGCTTGATAGTTCCCAAGACTTAACTGTGTTTTTACAACTCTGAAGTAATAGACTGTGTCAGGTTAAACAACTGGCTGACCTCCACACAAGCAGAACTAGCAGCATTACACTTAGCAACCAGCACATTAAAAAACACTGGAGGAGGAATAATATTTTGTGATTCAAAGTCTGCTCTTCAAGCAATCGAAAACTTCTCTTGGAAGATCGACAGCAAGAACCTCATACTACCAATTATAAATGACCTAATTGATGCACAGAGTAAAGGGTCTCTAATCTCCTTTGTATGGATACCTTCACACATAAATATAACCCATCATAATGAGACAGACATTGCAGCCAAATTAGCGTGTAACAAGTTTGAAGTTGAATTAGATCTAGGTATCCCCATCTCTGCTGTCAAAACTGTATTGGTCCAAACACTCAGGTCTGATAGGAAAGAACTTACTGACTCCCAACGACCTGAAAGTACTAGTATAAAAAGCTATGATTTGTTCAGATCTGAAACCTACATCTATGAGCAGCACAAAACGTCCACTAGACTGTGCGACACAGTGGTTGCAAGGATCAGGTTGGGTTACCGTTACCTGTGGCAGGTGGCTGCAGGTGACGGATCTCCCAATCCTGAGCACTCCAGTTGCAAACTCTGTGAGCAGGAACTACGGCATGATCTCCCGCACTATATCACTGAACGCCCAGTTATTAGACCTTTCAGACCAGTTGGCATGAGGTACCTGGAGCTTTGCAATTACTTTATTCACTCTCGTATTCTTGAAGATATCCTCACAGTATACCCAAAATTTGCCAGTGCAGGCTATTAAACACATGGCCCTGTATGACTAACCATCCTGCGAGATGGGGACTTGTATTACCACTGCTACCTTATTCAATCTTGTGTTGTTGATATCCTCAAAATGCATCTGGAGTCTGCCAGTGCAGACCGCTTATCACATGCCTTTGTATGACTAACCATCCTGTGTGATGGGGATTTTTTAGCATCACCTAGTTAGCTTTTTTGACACACTGTACTCCACTTCATATAGTCTAGGGCAGCTGCACTACCGCACATGTACCTCATATCTTAATAAAAAATGGAGTAATATAAAATTATTAAAAAGTCTTTCGTGTGGATTCGTTTGGATTTTGTTTTTCACGGGAATTATTTTTTTTAACTTATAATGTTGATTGATGGATATGATTCGCTCAGTCAATGATCACACACACACGTGAGACCAGTCTTAGAGTATGCCGCCTCATCATGGAGTCCCCATCTGAAGAAGCATATAAGGAAACTGGAAAAGGTTCAGAGGTTTGCAACGAGACTCGTCCCAGAGCTACGAGGGATGGGGTATGAGGAGCGCCTGAGGGAACTGTGCCTTACGACACTAGAAAGAAGAAGGGAGAGGGGGGACATGATAGGAACGTATAAGATACTCAGAGGGATTGACAGAGTGGACATAGACGAAATGTTCACACGGAATAGTAACAGAACGAGAGGACATGGATGGAAGCTTGAAACTCAGATGAGTCACAGAGATGTTAGGAAGTTTTCTTTTAGCGTGAGAGTAGTGGGAAAATGGAATGCACTTCAGGAACAGGTTGTGGAAGCAAATACTATTACTAATTTTAAAACCAGGTATGATAGAGAACTGGGACAGGAGTCATTGCTGTAAACAACCGATGGTCGAAAGGCGGGATCCAAGAGTCAATGCTCGATCCTGCAGACACAACTAGGTGAGTACAACTAGGTGAGTACACACACACACACAACAGAGAAATGAAGATGAGAAACCCATGGTTTAATCAGAGATGTAGGCTAGCTAAGCAGCAAAGTAAAAGGGCATGGAGAAACTATAGGAATAACAGGACACTGGAGAGCAGAGAAAGATACCAGAATGCCAGGAATGAATATGTCAGGATGAGAAGAGAGGCAGAAAGACAATACGAAAATGACATCGCAAGCAAGGCAAAGACTCAGCCTAAATTGTTGCATAGCCACATTAGGAGAAAAACAACAGTAAAGGAACAGGTTATGAATATAAGGATTGGGGCAGAAGGATTCACTACAAACGACAAGGAAGTGTGTGAGAAACTGAATAAGAAATTCCAGGAGGTATTCACCTTAGAGCAAGGAGAAATCCCAGAGATAAGAGAAGGAATAGCTAACCAGGAACCACTGGAAGAGTTTGAGATTACCAGCGGGGAAGTAAGGAAGTGTTTACTAGAGTTGGACGTGACAAAGGCTATAGGCCCAGATGGAATCTCCCCTTGGATACTAAAGGAAGGAGCAGAAGAACTGTGCCTACCACTCTCCATAGTGTATAACAAATCACTGGCAACAGGGGAACTGCCAGAAATTTGGAAAGCAGCTAACGTAGTTCCGATTTTCAAGAAAGTGGATAGACAGGAGGCACTGAATTACAGGCCAGTGTCCCTAACCTGCATACCATGCAAGCTCATGGAGAAGATTGTGCGAAGAAAGCTAGTGGAGCACCTGGAGCGAAGGAACTTTGTAACACAGCATCAACATGGATTCAGGGATGGCAGGTCCTGCCTCACAGGGTTACTTGAATTCTACGACCAGGCAACAAGAATAAGGCAAGAAAGAGAAGGGTGGGCAGACTGCATATTTTTAGATTGTCGAAAAGCCTTTGATACAGTGCCACACAAGAGGCTAGTGAAAAAGCTGGAGATGCAGGCTGGAGTGAAAGGGAAGGTACTCCATTGGATACAGGAGTACCTAAGCAACAGGAGACAACGAGTCAGTGTGAGGGGTGAGGTCTCAGATTGGCGAGACGTTACGAGTGGAGTCCCGCAGGGGTCAGTCCTTGGACCTATACTGTTTCTGATATATGTAAATGATCTCTCAGAGGGTATAGAATCGTTTCTCTCAATGTTTGCTGATGATGCAAAAATTATGAGGATTGAAACAGAGGATGATAGTATGAGGCTACAAGATGACCTAGACAGACTGAGTGAATGGTCCAACAAATGGCTGTTGAAGTTCAACCCGAGTAAATGCAAAGTAATGAAACTAGGCAGTGGAAACAGGAGGCCAGACACAGGATACAGAATAGGAGATGAAGTACTTAATGAAACAGACAGAGAGAAAGATCTAGGAGTTGATATCACACCAAACCTGTCTCCTGAAGCCCACATAAAAAGAATAACGTCTGCGGCATATGCGAGGCTGGCTAACATCAGAACAGCGTTCAGGAACCTGTGTAAGGAATCATTCAGAATCTTGTACACCACATATGTAAGACCAATCCTGGAGTATGCGGCCCCAGCATGGAGCCCGTACCTTGTCAAGCACAAGACGAAGCTGGAAAAAGTCCAAAGGTATGCCATTAGACTAGTCCCAGAACTAAGAGGCATGAGTTACGAGGAAAGGCTGCGGGAAATGCACCTTACGACACTGGAAGACAGAAGAGTAAGGGGAGACATGATCACAACCTACAAAATCTTCAAGGGAATTGACCGGGTAGACAAGGATAAACTATTCAACACTGGTGGGACACGAACAAGGGGACACAGGTGGAGACTGAGTACCCACATGAGCCACAGAGACGTTAAAAGGAACTTTTCAGTGTGGGAGTAGTTAACAGGTGGAATGCATTAGGCAGTGATGTGGTGGAGGCTGACTCCATACACAGTTTATAATGTAGATATGATAGAGCCCAGTAGGCTCAGGAACCTGTACACCTGTTGATTGACAGTTGAGAGGCGGGACCAAAGAGCCAGAGCTCAACCATCGCAAGCACAACTAGGTGAGTACACACACACTAGGAACCAGTGGCTAAGTGGACAGCACGCTTGATACGTAGTCGTGTGGACCCTGGTTCGATTCCCGGACCAGGTAGAAACAAAATGGGCAGAGTTTCTTTCACTCTGATGCGTCTGTTCACCTAACAGTAAATAAGTACCTGGGAGGTTATCTTGAGATGATTTCGGGGCTTTAGTGTCCCCGCGGCCCGGTCCTTGACCAGGCCTCCACCCCCAGGAAGTAGCCCGTGACAGCTGACTAACACCCAGGTACCTATTTTACTGCTAGGTAACAGGGGGCATAGGGTGAAAGAAACTTTTGCCCAATGTTTCTCGCCGGCGCCTGGGATCGAACCCAGGACCACAGGATCACAAGTCCAGTGTGCTGTCCGCTCGGCCGACCGGAGTTAGCTGCCACGGGCTGCTTCCTGGGGGTGTATATAAGAGCTAACCTTCCCCTACAGCTGTATTCTATACAGCTGTATTAAGATGTATTTACATCTTATAATGTATTCTAAGATGTCTGGTAATGTATTAATTCTATTATAATATGAATCATTTGTTATGGATAGTTAAGCAGGAGTAAGACGCTAACTACCGAACTACTGGGTAATTACCATAGGCTACTGAACGACCATTGGCACGTGGATAACACAACTGGCTGCCCTAACAAGGCACTAACTACTGAACCATTTCACTTAACCACTCAAAACACCTCAACTAGAGCCAACTACCCCTTGGCCCTCGTAACTACCCATCACAGCTCCCACACACTACCAAACAACCCCTTTGACACAGTATCGTCTTATCGCCTCGTAATCACCTTTCCCACCCACCCAAACTGCCCAACTGTCCGGCGACTGAACGACCCAATTATCACCCTTACGACTGAACAAGCCAATTGTGACCCTTACGACTGAACAAGCCAATTATCACCCTTACGACTGAACAAGCCAATTATGATACGACTGAACAAGCCAATTATGACACGACTGAACAAGCCAATTATGACACGACTGAACAAGCCAATTATCACCCTTACGACTGAACAAGCCAACTATCACCCTTACGACTGAACAAGCCAATTATGACCCTTACGACTGAACAAGCCAATTATCACCCTTACGACTGAACAAGCCAACTATCACCCTTACGACTGAACAAGCCAATTATGACCCTTACGACTGAACAAGCCAATTATGACCCTTACGACTGAACAAGCCAACTATCACCCTTACGACTGAACAAGCCAATTATGACCCTTACGACTGAACAAGCCAATTATCACCCTTACGACTGAACAAGCCAATTATGACCCTTACGACTGAACAAGCCAATTATCACCCTTACGACTGAACAAGCCAATTATGACCCTTACGACTGAACAAGCCAATTATCACCCTTACGACTGAACAAGCCAATTATGACCCTTACGACTGAACAAGCCAATTATCACCCTTACGACTGAACAAGCCAATTATCACCCTTACGACTGAACAAGCCAATTATGACCCTTACGACTGAACAAGCCAATTATCACCCTTACGACTGAACAAGCCAATTATGACCCTTACGACTGAACAAGCCAATTATCACCCTTACGACTGAACAAGCCAATTATGACCCTTACGACTGAACAAGCCAATTATCACCCTTACGACTGAACAAGCCAATTATGACCCTTACGACTGAACAAGCCAATTATCACCCTTACGACTGAACGACCCAATTATCACCCTTACGACTGAACAAGCCAACTATCACCCTTACGACTGAACAAGCCAATTATGACCCTTACGACTGAACAAGCCAATTATGACCCTTACGACTGAACGACCCAATTATCACCCTTACGACTGAACGACCCAATTATCACCCTTACGACTGAACGACCCAATTATCACCCTTACGACTGAACGACCCAATTATGACCCTTACGACTGAACAAGCCAATTACCAACAAAGTGCAGGAGCCCAAGTGTAACAAGGTGTGTGTAGTTGACCACTGAGGAAGGGATTAATCCCAGCCAGAGAGAAAACTATCCTAATCCCAGCCAAAACTGTGCTAATCCTTGCCCAATAGGTTCATGTCAGGCGGTCGTTACAGGGCCTACGAAATGGGATTAGCTGGAATAATGGTCTTTGGAGGGTGGTTGACCAGGCGTCTTATCAGCGAGGGGATCGACGCCGTGTACTCGACTTTACCAGGGCGAGGCGAGGCTCCCACGCTGCCGTAACAGGCGCCCTGTGGGTGACTCTACACCCGAGCTTTTTGGGCTAAAGTTTCGGGGTTTTTGGTGTGTTGTAATTATTCATTCCTGTTTGGAATGACGGTGTTTAGGGTCATGGGTCAAGTCCTCGTCGGCCCTAGTGCCACACTTTCAGAAATTTTGGCATCTGGGATGACCCCATTTAATTCCCATTTGAGAATGTCATGATTGCTAAAATCGTGGGTGTGTTTTCCGTAGAGTTTTTTATAGTTTTTTTTTATTTCCTGCTTCGTAATATTAAATTTCATGTGAAAGAAAAAGGAGAGTGTGTGTGTGTGTACTCACCAAGTTGTGTTTGCGGGGGTTGAGCTCTGGCTCTTTGGTCCCGCCTCTCAACTGTCAATCAACTGGTGTACAGGTTCCTGAGCCTATTGGGCTCTATCACATCTACATTATAAACTGTGTATGGAGTCAGCCTCCACCACATCACTGCCTAATGCATTCCACCTGTTAACTACTCCCACACTGAACAAGTTCCTTCTAACGTCTCTGTGGCTCATGTGGGTACTCAGTCTCCACCTGTGTCCCCTTGTTCGTGTCCCACCCGTATTGAAGAGTTTGTCTTTATCTACCCTGTCAATTCCTCTGAGGATTTTGTAGGTAGTGATCATGTCTCCCCTTACTCTTCTGTCTTCTAGCGACGTGAGGTGGATGTGTGTACTCACCTATTTGTGCCTGCAGGATCAAGCTTTAGCTCTTGGTCTGTGTGTGTGTGCTGGGATATGTTAGTATAGGCTGGGATATGTTAGTATAGGCTGGGATATGTTAGTTTAGGCTGGGATATGTTAGTTTAGGCTGGGATATGTTAGTATAGGCTGGGATATGTTAGTATAGGCTGGGATATGTTAGTATAGGCTGGGATATATTAGTTTAGACTGGGATATGTTAGTATAGGCTGGGATATGTTAGTATAGGCTGGGATATGTTAGTTTAGGCTGGGATATGTTAGTATAGGCTGGGATATGTTAGTTTAGGCTGGGATATGTTAGTATAGGCTGGGATATATTAGTTTAGACTGGGATATGTTAGTATAGGCTGGGATATGTTAGTATAGGCTGGGATATGTTAGTTTAGGCTGGGATATGTTAGTATAGGCTGGGATATATTAGTTTAGGCTGGGATATGTTCGTTTAGGCTGGGATATACTAGTTTAGGCTGGGATATATTAGTTTAGGCTGGGATATGTTCGTTTAGGCTGGGATATACTAGTTTAGGCTGGGATATGTTCGTTTAGGCTGGGATATATTAGTTTAGGCTGGGATATGTTAGTTTAGACTGGGATATGTTAGTATAGGCTGGGATATACTAGTTTAGGCTGGGATATGTTCGTTTAGGCTGGGATATACTAGTTTAGGCTGGGATATACTAGTTTAGGCTGGGATATGTTAGTATAGGCTGGGATATGTTAGTATAGGCTGGGATATGTTAGTATAGGCTGGGATATGTTAGTATAGGCTGGGATATGTTAGTATAGGCTGGGATATGTTAGTATAGGCTGGGATATATAAGTTTAGGCTGGGATATGTTAGTTTAGGCTGGGATATATTTAGACTGGGATATATTAGTTTAGGCTGGGATATGTTAGTATAGGCTGGGATATATTAGTTTAAGCTGGGATATGTTAGTTTAGGCTGGGATATGTTAGTATAGGCTGGGATATATTAGTTTAGGCTGGGATATATTAGTTTAGGCTGGGATATATTAGTTTAGGCTGGGATATGTTAGTATAGGCTGGGATATGCTAGTGTAGGCTGGGATATGCTAGTGTAGGCTGGGATATGTTAGTTTAGGCTATCATACATATATATATATATATATATATATATATATATATATATATATATATATATATATATATATATATATATATATATATATATATATATATATATTGTGTGTGTGTATAAGTTTTTAGTTAATAGCCTAAAACCATTAATTACTCCATATATATAGTGTAATGTATCTCCTGCGTGATTGAGTATTTAGCTATAATGTTAGTTAAACTGTCCCTATAATTCCTGGCCTGTGTGTCCAAGCGTAAATAGGATTAATAAAATTACTAATCAATGTTTTTGATATTCGTGAGAATTATTGAATGAAAATTAGTCATTTTTTATATTTTGCGCCGAGGGGCGAGTTTATTGCTACGGTCAAGCGGGAAGAAGTAGTGGCGGGTTATTTGACCACCAAGAATGCCGTAATGGAGGTGTTAAGTGGAGGAGGAGAGAGGTCAGAGAGAGAGAGATAAGAGGAGCGTGTAATTGACGCGGTCGCAGCTAATCTCCGACTGAAGGATTGTCCTCGCTGGTGCCCTGCCGCTCCGCCGGGTCGCCCCGCTGATTGGCTGGTGCCTGTTTTCTCTCACGCCTCCCAGCCAATCCCCGCCCGCCTGAGCCGTCGAGATGGCGGCGAATTGATTCTTTCTCCATTATTTATCATCCATTTTGAGTTATAACATGCCGGGAAATATCTTGAATGCATCATCTAATAAATTTGCAAAGTTCTAGCACAACGCTGAGGGGAAATCACGCGTTATTAACAAGCTAAAAACAATGACAGGAAGGTGGCGGTGCCATATGGCAACACCCACACCCTGACGGGCTCCACCCACGAGGAGAATTTTTTACGAGCGACCAATTGGAATGGTTTGTGTTGGGGCAAGGGGCAGGGAGCCTGGCCCAGCCGTGCTCACAGTCACTGCCCGGTACAGTACCCAGCCGCACCGGCGGCCCTACACCCCGCCACACACACACAATTATCACATAACGCAAAAAAATTAAGAAATACACGTAGGAGTTATCGCGTGTTTTGGGTGATTATCGTACCTCCCGGGGCGGTTGTTGCTCACGTGTGGGCGGTGAATATTGTACGGTGTTGAGCGCGACTGACGGACTCACTCACCGCTCTCGTGCAAAACAAAAATTCCCGAAAATTCCCATATTATGAATTGAAAAAAAAGACTTCAACGGTAGTGAGAAAGTGATGGTGTAGTGATAGTGAGCTGCTCTTCCATTCATCATGGTGATATCGTAAGTATTTACCAATATGTAACCTTTAATATGTAAATTCTTTGACAAAATATAATACATTTTTACGCTTGTCCTACATAGTAAAGGTCCCAAGTTCGCTTCCCACGGCACGACGGCCCAACACTCCTTCACACCTCATGCCTCTGTTCACCTACCACCATATTGGCACCTGGGTGGTAGTCAACTGTTTACCTAATTTTACGACAGTATAGTACAACCACAATCACCACCACCACCACAAGCTCCACAAACACAATCTCCGTAATCACAATCACCACCACAGTCACAATCTCCACCACAGTCACAATCTCCACCGCAATCACCACCACAGTCACAATCTCCACCACAGTCACAATCTCCATCACAGCCACAATCACCACCACAGTCACAATCATCACCACAGTCACAATCTCCACCACAGTCACAATCACCACCACAGTCACAATCTCCACCACAGTCACAATCTCCACCGCAATCACCACCACAGTCACAATCTCCACCACAGTCACAATCTCCATCACAGCCACAATCACCACCACAGTCACAATCATCACCACAGCCACAATCACCACCACCACAAGCTCCACAAACACAATCTCCGTAATCACAATCACCACCACAGTCACAATCTCCACCACAGTCACAATCATCACCACAGCCACAATCACCACCACAGCCACAATCTCCAACACAGCCACAATCACCACCACAGCCTCAATCTCCACCACAGCCACAATCTCCACCACAGCCACAATCACCATTACAGCCACAATCACCACCACAGCCACAATCACCACCACAGCCACAATCACCACTACAGCCACAATCTCCACCACCACAGCCACAATCACCACCACAGCCACAATCACCACCACAGCCACAATCTCCACCACCACAGCCACAATCTCCACCACAGCCACAATCACCATCACAGCCACAATCTCCACCACAGCCACAATCTCCATTACAGCCACAATCTCCATCACAGCCACAATCTCCATCACAGCCACAATCACCACCACAGCCACAATCTCCACCACAGCCACAATCACCACCACAGCCACAATCTCCACCACAGCCACAATCTCCACCACAGCCACAATCTCCACCACAATCACCACCACAGTCACAATCTCCACCACAGCCACAATCTCCACCACAGCCACAATCACCACCACAGCCACAATCTCCACCACAGCCACAATCTCCACTACAGCCACAATCACCACCACAGCCACATTCTCCACCACAGCCACAATCTCCACTACAGCCACAATCACCACCACAGCCACAATCACCACCACAGCCACAATCACCACTACAGTCACAATCTCCACCACAGCCACAATCTCCACCACAATCACCACCACAGTCACAATCTCCACCACAGCCACAATCTCCACTACAGCCACAATCACCACCACAGCCACAATCTCCACTACAGCCACAATCACCACCACATCCACAATCACCACCACAGTCACAATCTCCACCATAGCCACAATCTCCACCACAGCCACAATCTCCACAGCCACAATCACCACCACAGCCACAATCACCACCACAGCCACAATCTCCAAAACAACCACAATCTCCACCACAATTACAATCACCACCACAGCCACAATCACCACCACAGCCACAATCTCCACCACAATTACAATCACCACCACAGCCACAATCACCACCACAGCCACAATCTCCACCACAATTACAATCACCACCACAGCCACAATCACCACCACAGCCACAATCACCACCACAGTCACAATCACCACCACAGCCACAATCACCACCACAGCCACAATCTCCACCACAATTACAATCACCACCACAGCCACAATCACCACCACAGCCACAATCACCACCACAGCCACAATCACCACCACAGCCACAATCACCACCACAGCCACAATCACCACCACAGCCACAATCACCACCACAGCCACAATCACCACCACAGCCACAATCTCCACCACAGCCACAATCACCACCACAGCCACAATCTCCAACACAGTCACAATCACCACCACAGCCACAATCACCACCACAGCCACAATCACCACCACAGTCACAATCTCCACCACAGCCACAATCTCCACCACAATCTCCACTACAGCCACAATCACCACCACAGCCACAATCTCCACCAGAGCCACAATCTCCACAGCCACAAATCACCACAATCCCCACCACAACAATCACCACCACAGCCACAATCTCCACCACAGTTACAATCACCACCACAGCCACAATCACCACCACAGCCACAATCTCCACAACCACAATCACCACCACAGCCACAATATCCACCACAATTACAATCACCACCACAGCCACAATTACCACCACAGCCACAATCTCCACAACCACAATCACCACCACAGTCACAATCACCACAGCCACAATCACCACCACAGCCACAATCTCCACAACCGCAATCTCCACAGCCACAATCACCACAGCCACAATCTCCACAACCACAATCACCACCACAGTCACAATCACCACAGCCACAATCACCACAGCTACAATCACCACCACAGCCACAATCTCCACCACAGCCACAATCTCCACCACACCCACAATCACCATCACAGCCACAATCACCACGACAACCACAATCTCCACCACCACAATCACCACCACAGCCACAATCACCACCACAGCCACAATCTCCACCACAACCACAATCACCACCACAAGCACAATCTCCACCACAGCCACAATCTCCACCACAGCCACAATCTCCACCACAGCCACAATCTCCACCACGGCCACAATCTCCATCACAGCCACAATCACCACCACAACCACAATCTCCACAGCCACAATCACCACAACCACAATCTCCACCACAGCCACAATCTCCACCACAGCCACAATCTCCACCACAGCCACAATCTCCACCACAGCCACAATCTCCACCACAATCACCACCACAGCCACAATCACCACCACAGCCACAATCACCACCACAGTCACAATCTCCACCACAACCACAATCACCACCACAACCACAATCTCCACCACAGCCACAATCACCACCACAGCCACAATCTCCACCACAGCCACAATCTCCACCACAGCCACAATCTCCACCACAGTCACAATCTCCACCACAGCCACAATCACCACCACAGCCACAATCTCCACCACAGCCACAATCTCCACCACAGCCACAATCACCACCACAGCCACAATCTCCACCACAGCTACAATCACCACCACAGCCACAATCACCACCACAGCCACAATCTCCACAGCTACAATCACGACCAGAGCCACAATCTCCACCACAGCCACAATCACCACCACAGCCACAATCTCCACCACAGCCACAATCTCCACCACAGCCACAATCACCACCACAGCCACAATCACGACCAGAGCCACAATCACCACCACAGCCACAATCACCACCACAGCCACAATCTCCACCACAGTCACAATCTCCATAGCCACAATCTCCACCACAGCTACAATCTCCACCACAGCCACAATCACCACCACTGCCACAATCACCACCACAGCCACAATCTCCACAGCCACAATCACCGCCACAGCCACAATCACCACCACAGTCACAATCTCCACAGCCACAATCACCACCACTGCCACAATCACCACCACAGCCACAATCTCCACCACAGCTACAATCACCACCACAGTCACAATCACCACCACAGCCACAATCTCCACCACAGCTACAATCACCACCACAGTCACAATCTCCACCACAGCCACAATCACCACCACTATCACCAATACTACTATTAATACAACAATCCACACAACCAACGTTAGACCAACACACGAATATGCAGCGCCAGCCAGGAATCCAGGCCTCGTGGAGCACCAAAACTGAGAAAGTCCATTTGTGTGACTGGTGCCGGAGCTGTGAGGCTCAGGGAACAAGACCTCATAACTGTACAGAGTAGACGAGGGGGACATGATCACGATGTAGGAGATACTAAGGTGGAATACATAGGGTGGAGTGTGTCGGGTGAGGTAGTGACAGGGAAGCTGTCAGGCAGGCACCAAGGGTCAATATAAGGGGTCATGATACAATTGCAAATATAGTTTGAAAATTACTTTGACATTTTATATAAATGTTTGAAACTCAAGGTCTGTGTGTGTGTGTGTGTGTGTGTGTGTGTGTGTGTGTGTGTGTGTGTGTGTGTGTGTGTGTGTGTGGTGTGTCTGTGAGTGTGTGTGTGTGTGTGTGTGTGTGTGTGTGTGTGTGTGTCTGTGTATGTGTGGTGTGTGTGTGTGTGTGTGTGTGTGTGTGTGTGTGTGTGTGTGTGGTGTGTGTGTGTGTGTGTGTGTGTGTGTGTGTGTGTGTGTGTGTGTGTGTGTGTGTGGTGTGTGTGTGTGTGTGTGTGTGTGTGGTGTGTGTGTGTGTGTGTGTGTGTGTGTGTGTGTGTGTGTGTGTGTGTGTGTGTGTGTGTGTGTGTCTGTGTGTGTATGTGTGTGTGTGTGTGTACTCACCTAGTTGTACTCACCTAGTTGTGTCTGCAGGATCGAGCATTGACTCTTGGATCCCGCCTTTCGAGCATCGGTTGTTTACAGCAATGACTCCTGTCCCATTTCCCTATCATACCTGGTTTTAAAATTAGTAATAGTATTTGCTTCTACAACCTGTTCCAAGTGCATTCCATTTTCCCACTACTCTCACGCTAAAAGAAAACTTCCTAACATCTCTGTAACTCATCTGAGTTTCAAGCTTCCACCCATGTCCTCTCGTTCTGTTACTATTCCGTGTGAACATTTCGTCTATGTCCACTCTGTCAATCCCTCTGAGTATCTTATACGTTCCTATCATGTCCCCCCTCTCCCTTCTTCTTTCTAGTGTCGTAAGGCACAGTTCCCTCAGGCGCTCCTCATACCCCATCCCTCGCAGCTCTGGGACGAGTCTCGTTGCAAACCTCTGAACCTTTTCCAGTTTCCTTATATGCTTCTTCAGATGGGGACTCCATGCTGCATACTCTAAGACTGGTCTCACGTAGGCAGTGTAAAGCGCCCTAAATGCCTCCTTACTTAGGTTTCTGAATGATGTTCTAACTTTTGCCAGTGTAGAGTACGCTGCTGTCGTTATCCTATTAATATGTGCCCCAGGAGATAGATTAGGTGTTACGTCCACCCCCAGGTCTCTCTCACGCGTCGTTACAGGTAGGCTGTTCCCCTTCATTGTGTACTGTCCCTTTGGTCTCCTATCTCCTAGTCCCATTTCCATAACTTTACATTTGCTCGTGTTGAATTCCAGAATCCATTTCTCTGACCATCTCTGTAACCTGTTCAGGTCCTCTTGGAGGATCCTACAATCCTCATCTGTCACAACTCTTCTCATTGACTATTACTTTCATCACACATCTGTGTGTGTGCGTGCGTGTGCGTGCGTGCGTACGTGCGTGTGTGTGTGTGTGTGTGTGTGTGTGTGTGTGTGTGTGTGTGTGTGTGTGTGTGCGTGCGTGTGTGTGTGCGTGCGCGTGTGTGTGTGTGTGTGTGTGTGTGTGTGTGTGTGTGTGTGTGTGTGTGTGTGTGCGTGCGTGTGTGTGTGCGTGCGTGTGTGTGTGTGTGAGACAGATAACTACCAACTGGTCAGCTCTAATCACCCATAACTAACGCTAAACTACGCCATTCACCGCCCTAACAACCCTACAAGCAAGTCAACATACACCAGCTAACAAGCCAACCACCCCATAGGGTGGGAGGGGTTAGTATACACACTAACCATCCCCCTAGATCATTCCCTTAACCAAATATACCTTAAACTCTACTGTAAACCAGTTAAGCGAGGAATAACGCCCGGGTAAACTCATTTAAACAGGTATACTTAGGTCATATTAAACCTTTATGTGTGGTATTTGGTCTTAACCACAGTGTAATCACCTGAAGCGTAGTTACAGGAAGAGAACTACGCTCGTGGTGTCCCGTCTTCCCACTACTCTTTATCGTAACTCCAATTCTGTTTGCTCAAGTCAACTTTCTAATGTCATTTCGACACCTTTATTTCCTGAGAATCCATGACCTCTTGTTCTACAAGTTACAGATTTCCGCTATTTTGACGATTTGGGTTAGGATTTTGTATGTCGTGATCATGTCCCCTAGTGTGTGTTTCTTGGTCCCTACCCCCCTAGTGTCACCCCACACACCCCTGACCAAGATAATGTGACAGGTCCGCTTACAGGGACCGTCCTTGTACGGAGTGAAAGACTCTACAAGGCTGTCTTATAGACGGGGAATTGTGTTTTACTGTGTGGGGGGTGTGGGGGGAAGGTGTGGGGGGGGGGGAATGTGCGTGTGTGGGGTGTGGGTGTGTGCGTGTGTGGGGTGTGGGTGTGTGTGTGTGGGGGGTGTGGGTGTGTGCGTGTGTGTGGGGTGGGTGGTGCGTATGTGTGTGGGGGGGGTGTGGGGGGGGGGGAATGTGCGTGTGTGGGGTGTGGGTGTGTGTGTGTGTGTGGGGTGGGTGTGTGTGTGTGTGTGGGTGTGTGTGTGTGGTGTGTGGGTGTGTTTGTGTGTGTGTGTGTGTGTGTGGTGTGTGTGTGTGTGTGTGTGTGTGTGTGTGTGTGTGTGTGTGTGTGTGTGTGTGTGTGGTGTGTGTGTGTGTGTGTGTGTGTGTGTGTGTACTCACCTAATTGTGCTTGCGGGGGTTGAGCTCTGGTTCTTTGGTCCCGCCTCTCAACTGTCAATCAACTGGTGTACAGGTTCCTGAGCCTACTGTGGGGGGGGGGGGGGATGACCCCCACTCAATCACCCCCTCCCCCATACAACGTGTGAGGTGCCCCCCCCCAGGGCACAGGTGTAGGGGTCACTAATTACCTGCCGGCGTTCCTAATCTGCTCTCAGACGCGTTCTGTCTCTGTGAGTTTACCGCACGCAAACCTCCCCTTGCTCTACCTCTTGACACCAGGGGTATACCTTGCTCTACCCTCACGCTCTCGGACGCAGGTTCGAATCCTCATCACGGCCCTTGAGGAGTTGTTCCCTCACATTTATCAAGGTAATACCTGAGTTTACTTCTGGGTCTGTGGTTTACTCTTGTCTGATGCTCTGTGGGGTAGGTTTATATTGGGTTTACATGTGTATGGTACTGTGTGGTGGCTGAGTTTACCGCTGGGAGGCATGGAGGGGGGGGTATACTTCTCTGACTACTAAATGATCTGTTATTAACGACCCAATTGGTACTTAGAGCGTATTTAACCATCAATTGGGCGTTATGACCTAATTAAGAGCCGTAACTCACTTATTACAACCTTTATCTTCAACAACCTAGTAACTGACTTTAAACAACCTCTTAACAAGCCCTAAACTACCTCCCTCTATAACCACTTAAGTGCCCAACTGCCTCGTTTGATCACATGTTCATTTTAGACCGTATAACAACCCATTTGAAAAACCCTAAACTACCCAACTAGTCTGATAACCGCAATTAACAATTCTGAACAAGGCTAACAACCATTTAGCCAAGACTCCACTTGAACTACTCCAAACAAACCCTAACAACCGACTAATAACCCAATTATTAAGCAATTTGTAATTACCCTTCTATCAGGCACAATCTTCTAAACTAAGCTAACAACCGGGAACTACTGAAGTGCCTACTCCGGCCCACACACAGAGAGAGAGGGCCGCACTGCGCATGCGTCACGGTAATCAACCAATCATAGGCGAGAAATCTGGCTCCATAATCAGCCAATCACTGGTTAGGGAAGGCCACGAAACAGCCCATAATTAGGAAGGGACAGACCTGAATATTTCGGAGATCGATTTGCGTCAATGGCAGACGCAATGACGCACACGTTGACGCAACAGTTGGAGGAGACATGATAACAACGTTACTGATACTAAGAGCAGGACCAGTGGACACGGGTGGAAGCTGGAGACACACATGAGGCAGGACCAGAGGACACGGGTGGAAGCTGGAGACACAGATGAGGCAGGACCAGAGGACACGGGTGGAAGCTGGAGACACAGATGAGGCAGGACCAGAGGACACGGGTGGATGCTGGAGACACAGATGAGGCAGGACCAGAGGACACGGGTGGATGCTGGAGACACAGATGAGGCAGGACCAGAGGACACGGGTGGAGGCTGGAGACACAGATGAGGCAGGACCAGAGGACACGGGTGGAAGCTGGAGACACAGATGAGACAGGACCAGAGGACACGGGTGGAGGCTGGAGACACAGATGAGGCAGGACCAGAGGACACGGGTGGAGGCTGGAGACACAGATGAGGCAGGACCAGAGGACACGGGTGGAGGCTGGAGACACAGATGAGGCAGGACCAGAGGACACGGGTGGAAGCTGGAGACACAGATGAGGCAGGACCAGAGGACACGGGTGGAAGCTGGAGACACAGATGAGGCAGGACCAGAGGACACGGGTGGAGGCTGGAGACACAGATGAGGCAGGACCAGAGGACACACACAGGAAACAGCCCGTAGCAGCTGTATTAACTCCCAGGTACCTATTTACTGCTAGGTGAACAGGGGCATCAGGGGTGAAAGAAACTCTGCCCATTTCTTTCCGCCTCCGCCGGGGATCGATAACCTTAGAACTACGAACGTCGAGCGCTGTCCACTCAGCCGCCAGGGACCCCTTAAGTCCAGCCAGTGTTATAATGATTGATCAAAGTGACTGTGGATACAAGTTTGTGATGATATATATATATATATATATATATATATATATATATATATATATATATATATATATATATATATATATATATATATATATATATATATATATATATATATATATATATATATATATATATATATATATATATATGAGAGAGAGAGAGAGAGGAGAGTAAACAAAGCCTGGGAGAAGCCCGCCAAAAGTAGCCGTCGATCAGCTGACGGAATGTAAACATTGGGCCCGGAGTCGTGACGTCACGATCGTCGTATTGACACGACATTATCGTTACAAATAAAGACGAACAAAAATGCAAATCTCTTTTAAAAAGAACTTCAGAGACATACACATTCCTTCCCAGAACTCCTTAATTGGCAGAGAGAGAGAGAGAGAGAGAGAGAGAGAGAGAGAGAGAGAGAGAGAGAGAGAGAGAGAGAGAGAGAGAGAAAATTTCTTCTCCCACAAATTTAAAAATAAAACCTGAACCCATTATATGGCAAAAGCCGTTCGATAATTTTTTAAATTAATTGAACGTTGTTTTGCTAAATTAACTTTACTGTGAGTGCGACCGACGTTGATATATATATCTCAAGTTTTAAACGTTTCTCAAGTGTAAATAATATACCAATATATAGTGACTGAGACGAACAAAATACTAAAATTATTTACAAACTGAGTCCTTGCAAGCTAAGGTGACGCCTCCAATGATGCTCGATAATTACGACTATTATGTTTGTTTTTATGCCACTAATTGTAATTAATGAAAACATTAACTACAATAATACTCAAAGACTTCATACCGGTTCTAGTGATGGTGGAACAAGCGGGAAACACTGTTGGAACAGGCGAATGGTTTAGTTATTACAAGTTATTGCTGTTTACTGCGGGGCAAAACGTCGACTTGTCGAGATGAGGAAGATCATTTATGTTGTTATTGCTTGTTAGTTTGTCCTCCACCTGCCCTCAGTGTGCCCAACCACTTAAGTTGTGCTATATAGTCGCATTGGCTTGGCGCCTTCCCCTCATAGTCCCCTCCCGTTGTCTTCAACAACAACAACAACAACAACAACAACAACAACAACAGACACTATAGATGCCACAATGTTCCTTAAACAAGCATAAACATGGTGACACAATCCTTGTGAATACTTGAGTAGTGTTGTGTCCGCTCTCTCTCTCTCTCTCTCTCTCTCTCTCTCTCTCTCTCTCTCTCTCTCTCTCTGTCTCTCTCTGTCTCTCTCTCTCTCTCTCTCTCTCTGTCTCTCTCTCTCTGTCTCTCTCTCTCTCTCTCTCTCTCTCTCTCTCTCTCTCTCTCTCTCTCTCTCTCTCTCTCTCTCTCTCTCTCTCTCTGTCTCTCTCTGTCTCTCTCTCTCTCTCTCTCTCTCTCTCTCTCTCTCTCTCTCTCTCTCTCTCTCTCTCTGTCTCTCTCTCTCTCTCTCTCTCTCTCTCTCTCTCTCTCTCTCTCTCTCTCTCTCTCTCTCTCTCTCTCACTGTCTCTCTCTCACTGTCTCTCTCTCTCTCCCTCTCTCTCTCTCTCTCTCTCTCTCTCTCTCTCTCTCTCTCTCTCTCTCTCTCTCACTGTCTCTCTCTCTCTCACTGTCTCTCTCTCTCTCTCTCTCTCTCTCTCTCTCTCTCTCTCTCTCTCTCTCTCTCTCTCTCTCTCTCTCTCTCTCTCTCTCTCTCTCTCACTGTCTCTCTCTCACTGTCTCTCTCTCTCTCCCTCTCTCTCTCTCTCTCTCTCTCTCTCTCTCTCTCTCTCTCTCTCTCTCACTGTCTCTCTCTCTCTCACTGTCTCTCTCTCTCTCCCTCTCTCTCTCTCTCTCTCTCTCTCTCTCTCTCTCTCTCTCTCTCTCTCTCTCTCTCTCTCTCTCTCTCTCTGTCTCTCTCTCTCTCCCCTGTGACTCTAAAAGTGCTCTACACTCCCTAAATAACCCATCACAATGTCTGAAGTAGCTTGTAATATTAAATGAAATGTAAGTTTTTGCCAATGATAATAACTCTTGCATAAAACTTGTGTGGATCCCATCCCATGTTGGAGTTGGACAACATGATTTAGTAGATCACTTGGCCAATCTTGCAGGAAAGAAAACATTGATTATGACTTTGGACTATCTAATGCAGTTATTAGAAACATACAAATTAAAGAACTTAATTCAGATTTTGAACAAAGAAATGCCCAGAGACCTGAAAGCTGCAGTATTAAAAGTTATGACAAGTTTTGTAATAATAGGTATTTGTATGGTCAGCACAGTAACCGGACCAGGCAATGTGATGTAGTAATTGCGCGAATTCGCCCTTGGCTATAGACACATCTGGCAGGTTAGTGAGGCTGAGCCACTACCAGAATACTCAGATTGTAAACTCTGTGATAAACCTTTAATGCATTCACTAGAACACTATATTGTTGAATGTGAAACCGTAAAGGACTTTAGACCTCCTGGCCTCTTGTACCACCAACTGTGTAGCTAGTTGTGCTTGCGGGGGTTGAGCTCTGGCTCTTTGGTCCCGCCTCTCAACTGTTAATCAACTGGTGTACAGGTTCCTGAGCCTATTGGGCTGTAACTGTGTAACTATGTCATTGACTCCGGTGTTCTGGACGACATCCTAACAATTTATCCTAAATTTACTTGTCCATTTAAAAGAATGGAGAATTTTTACTTATTTTACTTATATTACTTCTAAGCTGCATCACTTATGACCCCATCCCTGCCCTTGTGTGGCAGTGAACAGTAGAAAGTTGTTTTCACATATCCTTACATTAAAACATTGATTGTAACCATGATATATATGTGCTCCAGCCTACAGTTTAGACCTATTGTCTTAATACTAGTATATTTTGGTAGCAATCTTTCCTGTAAACATATGTTGTTAAATATGACCGTAAAAGTAAGATTAATAATTCTAACACGAATTTTCTCAATATTTCTTATGTTTCTGTTTTACTGTCGATGGTAATTGAAAAATTAATTCTCCAAAATTCATTTTTTATTTCTAGTGTGACGCGACACTTGAACACGTTTCGTAATTACTTATTACATTTTCAAAGACTTTACACACACACAGAACTGTAACCTGAAAACACTAAACTGAGTCAGCTAGACCTATTGCCTTGTGTACGAGCCTCTGTCCTGCCTGACATTAGCCTCACTTTAACAAGACTTAATTGAAATCCTCAGATTAGGGGAAAATTGTAATTAATTTTGTCAATAAAGATGTTAATAAATAATAACCCATTTGGTTATCATAGTTGCAAATGTTGTGTTGGTTCATGCATATACAACCCGTGGACCCCCCCCCCCCCCTTGACTAACGAGGGGGGGGTAGGTACTATCAACACTGAAGCAGTTGACGTCAGATGTCAAGGCATCTGCCACGTCTGACGGGCAATTTGGCTACTGCGGGTGTTAATTGGTCGTTGGGTAGTTAATAAGAGGGGAAATAGGCGTGTGGAGAGGGGGGGCGGCGGCCACGTGGTTGTGAGGTGTTGTGCAGCCATTGGCTGGCGGGAGAGGTTGTAAGAGTGACGTGGCGTGACGGTATTGGCTGGCGGGAGTGACGCAAGCCGTGACGCGGCGTGCTGGGATTGGCTGAGAGGACCTTGCGGCCACATATGCGGGTCTGGTCCATATATGACACACGTGACTTGCCATACAGTGCTCGTCACATTAATTGACTCTTAATATACGTCCCCTCTAGGCCTAAAGCAACCTCTCCAGCGCCCAACTAGGCCTTATAGGCCTAGAGGACCAGCAGACATTTCTCTAGTAGCAACAGCGCCAGTCATTCACTAGGTAGAATCAACCAATAGGACGAGAGAAGCTGTTGGAGGTCTATTGTAAACAATAGGAATTGTAAACAAGATTACTGCCTGAAGTCTGTGATTGGAACTACTTGTGTAAGGTGGGGCTTGGGAGCTGGGGCTCAACCCTGCCCCCCCCCCCCACACACACACACACACACACACACTTCTTAGACCTGTACAAGGACTGAATTGTAACGAGGCTGTTCAACTCGTGGCGCAGTTGGCCTGTTAAACGTGACAGTCGGTGGGGGTCACTGGATTGTTTCAATCGCAGGATAGACATGTGAATGGGTTTGGTGCGGGGTAGGAATAGGAGCGGACTAGTGTATGTCTCTCTCTCCCTCTCTCTCTCTCTCTCTCTCTCTCTCTCTCTCTCTCTCTCTCTCTCTCTCTCTCTCTCTCTCTCTCTCTCTCTCTCTCTCTCTCTCTCTCTCTCTCTCTCACAGAACATCTGTCAAACACTCCGAAAATCACAATTTTGACCCAGAAATCGTTGCTGTGAATGGGAGTGGTTCGGATAAGAGATCAGATAAGGGGCTCGAACCATTGTGACTCCGGACGCCTGGAGTCCGTTTATATAAACACCAGTGAGCTTTTGAGGGCCTGTCCCACCTTTCCCGTCTAGTTGTGTGTTCCCTTCCACAATGAGTTGAGTAGGCCAGCTGCTACTGTTGCTCGGGGCCTTTGGTGCTCACTTATGGCGGTGCCTCTCTGGCAGGACGCAGGGCACACGTGCCGCAGTGGCAGGACGGTGTGCACACGTGCCTCGTTGGCAACAACATGGCAACCCATGGCAACAACATGGCAACAACATGGCAACTCATGGCAACAACATGGCAACCCCTGGCAGCAACATGGCAACCCGTGGCAACCCATGGCAACATGGCAACAACATGGCAACTCATGGCAACCCATGGCTACAACATGGCAACTCGTGGCAACAACATGGCAACCCATGGCAACAACATGGCAACCCATGGCAACTCATGGCAACCCATGGCAACAACATGGCAAACCATGGCAACAACATGGCAACTCATGGCAACCCATGGCAACAACATGGCAACAACATGGCAACTCATGGCAACAACATGGCAACCCATGGCAGCAACATGGCAACTCATACATGAAGGATATTTAGGGGTTCTTGTTGACTAAGGCTGAGAATGGGTGTAGCACTTCATGCACTGGCCTGTGAGTGAACACGATGAACAAGAAGGCTGTGCAACTTGTGCCACACAGTGTGCCATTACATGTGAGTTACACTGTGTGGGTTTAGTGTTTAATGTGAGGTTTCTGGCCCACATGTTGCCCCCTGGCGCCGCATGCGGCCTCTGGCGCCGCATGCGGAAGGGTGATAATGTCCCTCACTCACTCACTCTCTCCCTCACTCTTCCGAGGGCGATTTTTTAAATCATATTTTGTCCATCATTATTTGTACTTATTTCCCTGTTCTCTGAGAGAGAGAGAGAGGGAGTGAGAGAGAGAGAGAGAGAGAGAGAGAGAGAGAGGGAGGGAGGGAGAGAGAGAGAGAGAGAGAGAGAGAGAGAGAGAGAGGGAGGGAGAGAGGGAGTGAGAGTGAGAGTGAGAGAGAGAGAGAGAGAGAGATAATATCGCTCACTCAACCGAACAGTCCACATTTAATCCGTAAATTCGCGGCCGGTTAAGTGGCTCAACCGAACAAATCGTTCTACCGCCCACTTCTGAACTCCGGACTAATCCGACGAGGTGCTACGACCATTATATGTGGCCGGTTACGCTTGGTATAATCCGGATTAGAGAACATCCTACATGATATACTCTCAGGTCTAACCGGTAAATATGTCACTTAAATTATGTTCTAATTGTACTCACCTAGTTGTGCTTGCGGGGGTTGAGCTCTGGCTCTTTGGTCCCGCCTCTCAACCGTCAATCAACTGGTGTACAGGTTCCTGAGCCTATTGGGCTCTATCATATCTACATTATAAACTGTGTATGGAGTCAGCCTCCACCACATCACTGCCTAATGCATTCCACCTGTTAACTACTCCCACACTGATAACGTTCCTTCTAACGTCTCTGTGGCTCATGTGGGTACTCAGTCTCCACCTGTGTCCCCTTGTTCGTGTCCCACCGGTGTTAAACTGTTTATATCTATCCTGTCAATTCCCCAGAGGATTTTGTATGTGGTGATCATGTCTCCTCTAAGTCATGTGTATGTATGCCAAGGTTATTACTGAGAGACCTGGGCTGTGTACTCTCTCTCTCCCCCATAATAAAGACATCAGACATGCAGGAACCATTTAATCACAGATCTCTGAAACAGGAATTGATACAGTTGATAACAGGGCGGTAGGAGCCGCCCCTGTCATTGCTGGGACCACGGCAAGTCCTAGCTGTCCCAGCACCAGGCTGGGACCACGGCAAGTCCTAGCTGTCCCAGCACCAGGCTGGGACCACGGCAAGTCCTAGCTGTCCCAGCACCAGGCTGGGACCACGGCAAGTCCTAGCTGTCCCGGCACCAGGCTGGGACCACGGCAAGTCCAAGCTGTCCCAGCACCAGGCTGGGACCACGGCAAGTCCTGTGGTCCAGCACCAGGCTGGGACCACGGCAAGTCCTGTGGTCCAGCACCAGGCTGGGACCACGGCAAGTCCTAGCTGTCCCAGCACCAGGCTGGGACCACGGCAAGTCCTAGCTGTCCCAGCACCAGGCTCGGACCACGGCAAGTCCTAGCTGTCCCAGCACCAGGCTGAGACCACGGCAAGTCCTAGCTGTCCCAGCACCAGGCTGGGACCACGGCCAGTCCTGTGGTCCAGCACCAGGCTGGGGCCACGGCCAGTCCTGTGGTCCAGCACCAGGCTGGGACCACGGCCAGTCCTGTGGTCCAGCACCAGGCTGGGACCACGGCCAGTCCTGTGGTCCAGCACCAGGCTGGGACCACGGCCAGTCCTGTGGTCCAGCACCAGGCTGGGACCACGGCCAGTCCTGTGGTCCAGCACCAGGCTGCGACCACGGCCAGTCCTGTGGTCCAGCACCAGGCTGGGACCACGGCAAGTCCTAGCTGTCCCAGCACCAGGCTGGGACCACGGCCAGTCCTGTGGTCCAGCACCAGGCTGCGACCACGGCCAGTCCTGTGGTCCAGCACCAGGCTGGGACCACGGCAAGTCCTAGCTGTCCCAGCACCAGGCTGCGACCACGGCAAGTCCTGTGGTCCAGCACCAGGCTGGGACCACGGCAAGTCCTAGCTGTCCCAGCACCAGGCTGGGACCACGGCAAGTCCTGTGGTCCAGCACCAGGCTGGGACCACGGCAAGTCCTAGCTGTCCCAGCACCAGGCTGGGACCACGGCAAGTCCTAGCTGTCCCAGCACCAGGCTGGGACCACGGCAAGTCCTAGCTGTCCCAGCACCAGGCTGGGACCACGGCAAGTCCTGTGGTCCAGCACCAGGCTGGGACCACGGCAAGTCCTAGCTGTCCCAGCACCAGGCTGCGACCACGGCAAGTCCTAGCTGTCCCAGCACCAGGCTGGGACCACGGCAAGTCCTAGCTGTCCCAGCACCAGGCTGCGACCACGGCAAGTCCTAGCTGTCCCAGCACCAGGCTGGGACCACGGCAAGTCCTGTGGTCCAGCACCAGGCTGGGACCACGGCAAGTCCTAGCTGTCCCAGCACCAGGCTGGGACCACGGCAAGTCCTAGCTGTCCCAGCACCAGGCTGGGACCACGGCAAGTCCTGTGGTCCAGCACCAGGCTGGGACCACGGCAAGTCCTAGCTGTCCCAGCACCAGGCTGGGACCACGGCAAGTCCTAGCTGTCCCAGCACCAGGCTGGGACCACGGCAAGTCCTGTGGTCCAGCACCAGGCTGGGACCACGGCAAGTCCTAGCTGTCCCAGCACCAGGCTGGGACCACGGCAAGTCCTAGCTGTCCCAGCTCCAGGCTGGGACCACGGCAAGTCCTAGCTGTCCCAGCACCAGGCTGGGACCACGGCAAGTCCTAGCTGTCCCAGCACCAGGCTGCGACCATGGCAAGTCCTAGCTGTCCCAGCACCAGGCTGGGACCACGGCAAGTCCTAGCTGTCCCAGCACCAGGCTGGGACCACGGCAAGTCCTAGCTGTCCCAGCACCAGGCTGCGACCACGGCAAGTCCTAGCTGTCCCAGCACCAGGCTGGGACCACGGCAAGTCCTGTGGTCCAGCACCAGGCTGGGACCACGGCAAGTCCTAGCTGTCCCAGCACCAGGCTGCGACCACGGCAAGTCCTAGCTGTCCCAGCACCAGGCTGGGACCACGGCAAGTCCTAGCTGTCCCAGCACCAGGCTGGGACCACGGCAAGTCCTAGCTGTCCCAGCACCAGGCTGGGACCACGGCAAGTCCTAGCTGTCCCAGCACCAGGCTGGGACCACGGCAAGTCCTAGCTGTCCCAGCACCAGGCTGGGACCACGTCAAGTCCTAGCAGACCAGGCTGGAATTAGAATTAACAATCACCTCTTAAATCACCACAATTACATTTACAATCACTACCACAATCCTCACCAACTACAATCACCTTCACAATCACCTTCACAATCACTTTAATTAGTAATATATTCTCATAGATTGTAATTGCCCAGAAGACAGACATATTAATTGTGTATTGTGGCGTATTGTGGCTGTGTAGTGTTGTATAGTGGTGATTGTATACATGTATATTCCAGTATAGTCCCCCCCCCCCACACACCCGGACAGATGCAGCGACACACAGACACACTCACAGATAGAGAGATGCCCGCGATAATGTCCAACTCGGTCAGTATTTCGTTGAGTTATGGCCAGAGTCATCGCGGCTATCGGCATTTGGTGGGGAGAGAAGCGCGGAGCGTGGGATTCTGTCCAGCTTGGACAGAATGAGTTTAGCTGTTAGTGTCTGCTTCGTCTGAACGGGTGTTATGGCTGGCTTGGACAGAATGGGTTTAGCTGTTAGTGTCTGCTTCGTCTGAACGGGTGTTATGGCTGGCTTGGACAAAATGGGGCCACTGGACATTATAGTGTCTTCTAAAAAATATCAAACACACACGCACACACACTACAGCCCAGTAGGCTCAGGAACCTGTACACCAGTTGATTGACAGTTGAGAGGCGGGACCAAAGAGCCAGAGCTCAACCCCCCGCAAGCACAACTAGGTGAGTACACACACACACACAATACTGATAATTGATCCATTACAAAAAGCCTTTCCACACAATTGAATGTTATCATGTGTGTGGGAGAGAGGGAGAGAGAGAGAGAGAGAGAGAGAGAGAGAGAGAGAGAGAGAGAGAGAGAGAGAGAGAGACAGAGACAGAGACAGAGAGAGAGAGAGAGAGAGAGAGAGACAGAGAGAGAGAGAGAGAGAGAGAGAGAGAGAGAGAGGGAGAGACATAATCAGGATGGAGATGAACTCAAAGCCATCATTGTAGTTCACTTAAGGACTTAAGACTCTTGGTGGCTGGCTTTATCACCAGCCACGTGGCTTGATGACTGGCTTAGTATATGGCTTTCTGGCTGAAGGCAGGCTTTTTTGGCTTTATACCCACGTCACTGGCTTTATGAAGGGTTAACTGGCTTTGTGGCTGGCTGTGTGGCTGGCTGAGTGGCTTTGTGGCTGGCTGAGTGGCTTGCTGAGTGGCTGTAGCCAACTGTGTGCCAGAGCCTTCATGTGATCAGCTGACCTGATCTCCCGTGTATCAACCTGTTGAAGGTTGAGAGCCTATAGTGCTACGGGTGGCAACTACTGGTAGTCCACGGGGTTGGGCCAGGTGCGGCACTTTGAGGATGTTGTCCTTGTACATAACAAGCCACCAACGTCGTGACGGTGTTGCGGGCGCTTGCAACAACCTCTCTTTGTAGTCATCATATTATGAGCCATGAGTACCAACATTACCTAATATTGGAAACATCTACCAGGGCTGTGAAATGGGCTCGAACCCACGTATAGTCTCCCACTAGTCGTAGAGCACCTATAGTCCTAGCGTACTGTCACGTTGTTCTATATTAAGTTAATGTGACATGTGTATTAGCTGTATTATTAATACCATAGTATCAAAAGTTTGAATAAAAGTTATTAATTAAAGTTACACTTATTAAATATTTTAACTCCAGTTTTCTTTCTGCCGAGAAAAACGGTAGAATTTAAGTGTAAACTAAAGAAAACGTTAATATAATAACATTTTGTCGCACCCCGCGTGGCCTAGTGTCTGAGCCGACCAGGGAGAGAGGGAGGGAGAGAGAGAGAGAGAGAGAGAGAGAGAGAGAGAGAGAGAGAGAGAGAGAGAGAGAGAGAGAGAGAGAAAGAGAGAGAATATAATCAACGACCACCAGGAGGACAGGTAAAGGAGGGGGGGGGGAGGTAAGGGTTAGAGAATGTAAGACGTTTTTAAGGATATTGGACAATACGGACGGCAGGTCACTCAGACAGACAGACGCACAGCTAGTGTTCCAGCGAGCACAGGTCTGCGGGGGGTAACATGATCTACCCCCACCCCAGCCCCCCCTCCATCAAAAACACAACTCCCCCCCCCCCTATCCAACCCAAGTCTATTCACTGAATATCTCTCTCTCTCTCTCTCTCTCTCTCTCTCTCTCTCTCTCTCTCTCTCTCTCTCTCTCTCTCTCTCTCTCTGTCTCTCTCTGTCTCTCTCTGTCTCTCTCTCTCTCTCTCTCTCTCTCTCTCTCTCTCTGTCTCTCTCTGTCTCTCTCTCTCTCTCTCTCTCTCTCTCTCTCTCTCTCTCTCTCTCTCTCTCTCTCTCTCTCTCTCTCTACCAATCACGAGCTTCGTTTCAGTGTCACAAACTGACCATCCTTTGTTAATGAGACACTAACTGCCCAATTGGAATCCTAGAGAGGTCATTGGGAAGTCTTCAAGTCATCGAAATAATGACTATGATGAGTATGTTCATCGCGAGTGATGAACATAATTACTTAACTAGATAATTAAATGCGTAAACACTTGAAACAGGTAATCCCTCCATTGTCTCCATGGAGACATCAAGACAAGCGCGTAATCCCGCTTGAGATAACGGCGAAATCCTAAATCCTATGAAATCTCTCTAGAAACATATATAAATCCCCCAAAACAAAAGACTATTATATAAATCCAGCAATCCACGAACGTGACAGTCTGAGTCTAAAATCCAGGAGCTGTTTTTAATCTGTAATCACCAATTAAACGCCTCAATCTTTATGGTAACCCGAGCGATGGAACGCCTGGCGATGAAGTTACCTCCGGGGCATTGTCTTAGCTATGGAGGGAGGGAGCGAGGCTTCGCCCCACTCCAGAGAAAGATTAAATTCAACTCCATTTGTGCTGAACCTTTTGTGAACCTTTTGTCGAGTTCCTGAATGATTGTTCAGTCGACCAGATCTGCTCGTTCTCTCGGAGGTCTTCCCCTTATTTCGGGGTTTTGGGGCGTGTGGCGGACGGTCGCCAGGCACTACATCGCCAGAGGGAGAGGAGGTGAGATGGGGAGTAGGAAATGGGGAGAAAGGGTTGTTCAGGTCTCCCTCCCCCCCTCTCTCTCTCTCTGTCTCTCTCTCTCTCTCTCTCTCTCTCTCTCTCTCTCTCTCTCTCTCTCTCTGTCTCTGTCTCTGTCTCTCTCTCTCTCTCTCTCTCTCTCTCTCTCTCTCTCTCTCTCTCTCTCTCTCTCTCTCTCTCCTCTCTCTCTCTCTCTCTCTCTCTCTCTCTCTCTCTCTCTCTCTCTCTCTCTCTCTCTCTCTCTCTCTCTCTCTCTCTCTCTCTCTCTCTCTCTCTCTCTCTCTCTCTCTCTCTCTCTCTCTCTCTCTCTCTCTCTCTCTCTCTCTCTCTCTCTCTCTCTCTCTCTCTCTCTCTCTCTCTCTCTCTCTCTCTCTCTCTCTCTCTCTCTCTCTCTGTCTCTCTCTCTCTCTCTCTCTCTCTCTCTCTCTGTCTCTCTGTCTCTCTCTCTCTGTCTCTCTCTCTCTCTCTCTCTCTCTCTCTCTCTCTCTCTCTCTCTCTCTCTCTCTCTCTCTCTCTGTCTCTCTCTCTCTCTCTCTCTGTCTCTCTCTCTCTCTCTCTCTCTCTCTCTCTCTCTCTCTCTCTCTCTCTCTCTCTCTCTCTCTCTCTCTGTCTCTCTCTCTCTCTCTCTGTCTCTCTCTCTCTCTCTCTCTCTCTCTCTCTCTCTCTCTCTCTCTCTCTCTCTCTCTCTCTCTCTCTCTGGTGTAAATATACGAAACACATTCACAAAATTAAAGTTTAAAACGATAGAAATAATGACTACAAAAACCGATAAATTAAAACTAACCGAACGAAGAATGAGAGAATTGTCAAGAGAATAATAATCTCTTGACGTTTGTCAGTCATCCACCTGCAGATGACAGGTGACTGACGGCTCTGTGGAGCTCTTGCTCTGTGGCTCTGTGGCTCTGTGGCTCTGCCGTCTTGGAGGAGGAGGACTAAGAGGTATGGACACAATTCCTAGACACAGTTTTGTAAACAGGAACAAATCGACGCCTTTGTCGAAGGTGAATTCTTCAACGTCCGGACTGCGTGAGTTCGAAGATGATTCTTCGGCAAGACGTCACTGATTCTTGGCACTCCTGAAGCTCCCTCCTCGTCCCTCCTCGTCCCTCCTCGTCCCTCCTCGTCCCTCCACGCCCCTCATCGTCCCTCCTCGTCCCTCCTCGTCCCTCCACGTCCCTCCACGTCCCTCCACGTCCCTCCACGCCCCTCATCGTCCCTCCACGCCGCTCCTGCCACCAAGAGAGAGAAAGATTGCTGTAAGAGCTATCATCTTTCCCCCCATCAAAGGGCCTTGTAAAAGGGAAGGTCATCTTAACCCCGATGGCTTCTTTCTTGTGCTTCTTAACATACAGAGGAGGGAACCCCTTAGGTCTCCCCTCCCTCCCCCCAGCCCTCCCCTCACCCCCTGAGCCCCTCAGGGGAGGGGGTTGAAGGGGGTGGGAGCAGCTTAGAGCAGGTGCAGGTATTGTCTGGGACGTGTTGGGCCCTTTCAATCCGCCGCGCACTTGCTTGCGCGTGTGCGCGTAGAACCACACGTGGACGCGTGTGTACGTGTACGTGTGTAGACACGTGTGCGTCACTCAGGCGTATAATTGAGGAGCCTGACGTACACACAGACACGTGTGTGTGTACGGGTTTAGGCACGTTGGTGAGCGGGGACGGTGTGTGTGTGTGTGTGTGTGTGTGTGTGTGTGTGTGTGTGTGTGTGTGTGTGTGTGTGTGTGTGTGTGTGTGTGTGTGTGTGTACTCACCTAGTTGTACTCACCTAATTGTGTATGTGTGTGTCTAGCTAGCATGTGTATTAGGACACGTGTGCTCTCTCTCTCTCTCTCTCTCTGTCTCTCTCTCTCTCTCTCTCTCTCTCTCTCTCTCTCTCTCTCTCTCTCTCTCTCTCTCTCTCTCTCTCTCTCTCTCTCTCTCTCTCTCCCCCTCCCTCTCGTGCGCGCGCGCTCGTGGATTCATTCTTCCTCACTCACTTACTCACTTAAGACAGTCATAGTAGTTTGGACTTTGTTAAAGCAATTCGCCAATTCTTCCGTGAGTGTGTGTGTGTGTGTATTTACTATTTGTACCTGCAGAATCGCGCTATTAGCTCTTGGACCCCGCCTTTCTGGCCAATAT